>NW_019738888.1:867580-875930 GCF_002891405.2 Cryptotermes secundus
AGGCTTGCCGAAGCATCCCAACAGTCTCGGCTGCAGTTTTCCCTAACAGAAAGCAAAATTTCACGCACACTCTTTGTTCCTTCTGGTCGGCCATCTCACTAATCGCCAAAGGGTTGAAACAGGAACGCACACAACAGAGCACCGCAGACAAACCACTTAACTCAGACTGACGCCAGCTCACTAACAGTCGCGGGAGACCCCCAGCTAACACCACCTAGCAGCACAACTCGTAACTACAAAGCATGCGCGCGCAACAGGTCAGTTCCGGTTATTTTTGGGTCCCCCTTTGTACAGTCATTCTGCCTTCCACGTAACTTCATGCTTTCAAGTTTACCAACTAAAACTGTGTATATATTTTTCATCTCAACTGTGTGTGCTCATCCTGTCCAACCTGATAATGCTAATAATATGTGGTGAAGAATACAAATACAATTACAAAATTTTCTGCATTTCTCTGTTGATTCAAATATTCTCCCCAAACCTCTATCTGCAGACAGTCTGAATTGAGAAAACATTACACTTACCAGGTAAGGAAGGTAAATAAAATTATCAGGCTAGTAATTACGTATGGAACAGAGGAAGGAATTAAGTAAGAATAATGGAAGATAATATTATCATTTGAGAATTCAGAAATGGAAACAGCCACCACTTAACACAAAGCAACTGCAGAAATTTACATAAGAAACCATACCTCGAGATGAACCTTGAGGCCAGGCGTGTCTATAAGGACTTTTGCTGGAACAGGTAGATATGAGCGGATCATATATAGGGGGCACAACATGGCAAGGATTTTCACACCTTGCCCAATATGCTGGCATATCACACGACACCACACACTCAGAAACTGGCCCCTATTATGAAACAAACACAACTTATCATAGTGGTTTACTGTATACCTTCAGATTTTGGAATGGCAATATGCTCAACTGTAGTAACATTTCAAACACAGTGTGTTACTGATATTGATATAGTCTGGGACTCTATGTCAGAGAGTCAAGTCAGGATGTTAAAATTACATTTCTAAACCAAGACATAAGTTGAGGTCATGTTACAAATTATTCAAATGTCACCTCATACTTCTCTCATATTAAGACTGTGAAGTAAAGTTCAAAGATTCTGCATCAAGAACTCACAGTGCAATTTGCCATAAAGGTTGTCATATCATATAGTAGGAGGTAGGGAATTATTCATCAGTGAATATTTCAGAAAGCTTCGGTTCTAAATGCACAGTCTACTATACAGTGTAGTGAATTCTTTATTGATTATGACAACTTTCTGTGTGTGCAATAATAAATATATTTAAATTATTCATAGTTTACTGAGTACAAGAATTTTTGTTGGGTAATAAACGTTGTTTATACAACAAAATCACTAGTGTGCTTTTCATCTTTGGATGACATTTTGCTTCCTTCCATATATTTGTATAGTTCAGCTCATATCCCACATAAAGGTGTATAATGCCATGCTGTTGTGGCAGAAGGTCATAATTTGATTTGGGTCTTGTCTTCCTTCACAAAAATAAACTAGCAAAATATCTCTTCTTCACTTGGAAAATGGCAGCTTTCCTTACTAACATCATAATATATAGTAGCTGAAGTGTTAAGGAAGGAATAAGATTCATATTATCACAGTCCCTGTGCTTTTCTTATAGAGGACATAATGGGGGAATAAGGTGCCTTGGACTTGAACCACATGTATGTGGCAGCAGAATTAACAATTTTATTGGGTTCTCTCCAAGATGAACATCTTGTCTACCACTTTTCTACAGTGCAGAGTTAGGGAAAAATGGTAGTAACAATGGATGATCCCACTGTTCTCGTGATCCTAGTGTCTTTCTTATAGAGAAAGAAGTGGGGAGTAAGTTGCTTTGCAACTGACCAAATATTCTATCATTATGTGAAATTTGGGCTAGATATATGCAATGGTGTGGAAATGCTGAGAAAATAAATGAAATGGATGGATGGGCAGACAGATCCTCTTTTTTATACACAAGAGATTCAGGGGACCTGAGTTTCTGGACTATTTTTATAGGAATTAATTTTATAGAGTAAGAAAGCTTCCAGCTTTCTTATTTTAATATCTCCACATACTGAACATAAGAGTAATGTAATTTATTTTACTGATATCTGAGATTTGCTATCTGGAGGTTCTAAATATAGATTTACATTTATAAAACTTAAGTCACCAGTGACATGATATCCTATGCTGGTTGCATGCTGTACAAATGTGGTGATATGTTTACTTTACCTGTCATGAAGAGGGACCTTAACAAGCCAGGGCTGTCCAGATCTGGATTTTTCTTGCAAGGGAATGTCTCCAGACCAAACGCTGTCCAGTCCATGAAATCTAATTCTCATTGCCACTTTTCTATTTGCATCCAAAAGCACTGATGGAGGGGTGCTCTTGCCCACAGCAATAAGGCTCTGTCCTTCTTCACCTTGAGACCCACAAGCCTCATCTACCAAGGGTAAAATATGGCACTCTAGGTGCTCTGCCAGGAGATTTGTGACAACCAACTGGCCTGACAGGGTTACCTGTGTGGTATTAGAGAAAACTGTCTTTGTCCTCAACACAGACACTTAGGAACATCATAAGAACTTCTCCGTTTTTACTATTTATTTAGATTAATAACATGTGGAGATGCAGTAACCAGCTGAGAACAAGTGTTTGAGTGATCCTGTCATTTTATACTGGTATGAGTGTACACTGAATGTGATATGCATTCTGAACATCCATCAACAAGTACAAACAATAAATCTGTACATGCATGATGTGCAGAATGACAACACTAACAGCTGGCCAAAGGCTGCATTTCTTATGGTTCATGCTAGTGACATGATGATATGCAAAAGAAAAAAGAAACAAAAACCACACAAACACGCACACGCAATAAATGTAACAAAAATGTTTTAGCAGGAAATTTGTCATTTTCAGTGTTTTTCACTGTTTATACAAACTACAAGGGCATCTGATTGCACAGCTGGCTGATCCACTATGTTACAAGCTGGAAGGGTGCAGGTTCCAATCCTGATGAAGTCACTGGATTTTTCAATTGATCTAAATCTTCCAGCCGCACTATGGGCCTAGGGTCAACTCAGCCTCTAACAGAAATGAGCGCCAGGAAGCTTCCTGGGGGGTAATGAGTGGCTGGCATGTAAGGCTGACTCTAGAAAATGTGGGAGCCTCAAATTCTCACAAACCCATGGGCCTCCACAGCCTGTTACAGGGACAGTTTTACCTTTTTTAATACAATCTACAATGACACTTGTGTCTCAAGGGATCCTCTTCCATATCATCAATCTATCACATCTGTCACCTTCAATATTTATGCTTCCAATTACTTGGTTACTATCATACTATGATGGTATGAACCTTAGCATTATAAACCTACCTGACTTAAATATAAAGTGTGTGCTGATTTTTATTAAACAAAAATGAAATTATATAGTGTTACGATAGAACATGAAAACAATGAAGAAACAAAATTAAATCTGCAATAAGTAAGATGTCCTCGATACTGACACATACCTGCTTCTGAGTGAATGACAATGACGACACCTTCACAACAATACTAACATCTTGCATACAACAGTCTGCTAAACTACAGAGCTGTAAGCCATCCACATCAATGGAAAACGGCTGAGACCACACCCAAGCACCTTCCTCCACTCCTACTCGTAGCACCTCTTTGACTCTGTGAGTACGCCAAGAGTAAAAATGACACTGACGGCTACCCAGAAGTATGTCTTCATCCGTCAGTGCTTGTCCAAATCTTATTGGATGTGTCGTGTCATTGCAGATGACGTATCGACTCACAATGACCTAGAAATAAGCACAACACCTTCTACAATGCTACTCATATACAAATTCAGAAAGGTGTTAGTCTGGTTTGGAATTTAATTCCACTTTCATTACTTGTACTCATAGCGATTTCAAATTAATGTGTTGGTGTATGATCAGTTTTATGTACTAATAAACCAGAAAGATTACCGAAGGTCACAATCTTCTGAGAAGTGATGCCATGGGCTTGAAAGATAGATACTGATATAATGGTACTGGTAATTATTATAATGAAAGATAATTATAATGATTAAAACAGAGGCGTGCTCGGAAGCCATGACGGGGAGCAATATATTTTGATATAAATTCAATAAAAATAAAAATGAAGCACTTAATAAATTTTACTGTTTAACTGATAATGTTGGATGACTAAACCAAAATAGATGAAATGGGTAGAACATACAGCATATATGATGCAAATAAGAAATGAATACACAATTTTGGTTGGAAAACTTGAAGGGCATTGTTTATAAGGAGGATAACATTAAATCTGAGGAAATGGGCATAATTCACATGGTTTGGTATGATAAACCTTCATGTTCTATGAAAGCCAGTAATTTCTTTATCATCTGAGTTACTACAAAGTTTTCAAGGAAGACCTGGTAAAATAGAGTACATTAATCAAAAAAAAAATCCCAACAGAAGCCTAAGAAATATTCACAAATATATTTACACTAAGAGAGGCATATAACAATACTAAACTTGGCAATTACAGTTCTCAAAACTGTTCCCAAACAGATGAACTTTTGTAAATGGCATTTTCACTCTGAACTATTCAAAACTGTTTGAAAAAGAAAGACAATATTCACTGCTCTGATGTAAGATGATGTAAGAAAGATCTGATGAAGGAATTTTAAGTTATTTTTGCACTGAAATCTCTGGGCTTTCACTGCCGTTCCAGCTTTGACTAATACTGCATTGCGATGATGGTAGTGATGCTATGTTCAAGCAAGCAAAGCGAATTATTCTGGTCACTATATAACTGAAATTGCAACAATTCAGATATTCCCATAGGACTTAACACATTCTTTTTAATTCTATTCCAGCCTAAACACTCAAAAACGTTCTATGTACATTATAAATCTTAGTGTTTGAAAGCATCTCTGTCTTCTCCCAACCTTCCAGTGACATCTGTTGAAGAGTATACGTCTTGCTATTTTGATATATTATATCAAATATGATGGCAGTGTTATTTTCAAATACAGTGAAACTCCCATTTAAGGTCTCTTTGGGGATCAGTGAACATTAAACTGAGTACTATTCTAAATGGATAAAATTTAACACTCAGATTATTAACTTGGAATCACTAAAATTGAATGTTGAATGAGGGACCATTAAATAAAGAAACATAACTGGGGGTCCCACTTTCCACATTATTTGTTTAACACATAACATAAAACATAACCTAACATAATATTTATCTCTGTAAAACAGAAGATAAAGCCTATAGTTATAATGTGTTTCAATAAAGGTAAATGTGTTCCTGTGTTTAATCAACACTTTGCAGACCGGTGGCATATTTTTATGCCCAGCGCTTTTAAACGTGGCAGACTGGTGGCATGTTATTATGATTTTAGGACACGTTATGTTGAAACACATTATACCTTGCACTGGCGCCAGGCAGACGCATGCCGGGTGTGTGACAGACCTCTTGAATGTTTGCTTCGCAGTCAGTAACATGACCCTGCTGTTTATGACGAAACTGTTTTCCTTTCCCACTCCAAAAGAAAATGCCTTTGTTCATCTTCCAGCTGCATGCACAAGGCAGGAAGTTACTAGTGCAAAATGGATCAAGGTCGGAAGATGTTGAGGTCCAAAAATTTTCTCAGAGAACATATCTGACTTGTTCTCCAATGAGCTATCTGACGTCCCTTGTGAGTCTGCTAGTGACAGCGACTCACAATCTGATAGTGAGTGTGGCAGGGGCGAACAAAAAATTGTGGCCACAGACAATACAAGTGAAAGTAGCTCCGATGAAAGTGCAGGTAGTAACATTGAGGGGACAGCCACATGGGGAAAAGCAGGCAAAACGTCTACTTTGGGACAGTTTACTGGAAATCCAGGGGTGAAACAAATTCCATCGGACCCAATACAAGCGTCTGAAGTAGCAGAACCGTTTTTTGGAGATAGTTTCTTTGACATGTTATGTCAGGACACTAACAGATACTATCTCCAACACCGTGAAGAGTATGACAAAAATAAGGTGTTGAAGTGGGTGGATGTCACTTCAGCAGAAATATTTTTTTTTTGCAGTAATCATTCTAATAGGGCATACAAAGAGGGATAATCTAAAAGAGTATTGGTCAACAGATCCATTTTTAGAAATTCCCATTTTCAGCAAACAATGAGCCGTTAGAGCGTGGTTGATGTTCAAAGGACACATGGACAAGTAAAGAAGCCTATTTGTATTTCTGAGTATAATATGTTCATAAAGGGAGTTGATAGAGCCAATCAATATTTGGTCTATTATTCTCTTCCTCAGAAAACAGTAAAGTGAACAAAGAAAGTTGCCTTGTGGCTTATAAATTATCCCATTTTCAACTCATTTTTGGTTTTCAAAAATCTAAACCCTCATTCAAAATTGAAATACAAGGCATTTCTGCTGAATGTGGCAAAAGCTTGAGCTACAGACCACATGGTGGCGGCAGACACAGTCTTAGTATGACCGGGGCCGTCTACTCCCACCCCACGCAGGCCTCATTTTGACCCCCCTGGGCGACTCTCAGGTGATATGCGGAAACATACCCTCGTGAAAATTGTGAAGAGTGAACATGCCAAGGGGAAGCAGCCTTCTAGACGATGTTGTGTTTGCACAGTACACAACAAAAGGAGTATGACTGTCTACATGTGCACGTTCTGTGTAATGCCACTTCATAAAGGGGAATGTTTCCAGAAATATCACACTCTCAAGCACTTCTAGGAGCATTGGTAAGTGTTCTCCAAAAATTTTAGTTCATAAAATTAATTAGGAGGTTTTATATTAATTTTTAAAGTGAACAGTGCATAAGTTATGGTAATAGGTTTAAAAATGCCAGTCCCCAGGGTGATTTAAATATTTAAATCGCCGGTCTGTGAAGCGTTAATTTAGGCTCCATGCCATAAAGACATGCAAGGGAGTGGAGGTATAACTTCATGCATTCTTAAACTCAGCATTGGATGGAGGTAAATGGTTAGCTTCATTCACTGGATGCTTTACCCTCCAGGAGACAAGGGTAAGTAGTGGGCTATTCCTTCATATTTACTGCAACAATGCTTCACATGTTGAAGGATCACACAAGAGAAATTAAGTTTACCTGGAATTCAGCACTGGGTGCAGGTGTGTCTACATCCCATTCATAATTACGGAAAGCTTGAGCCCAGAGTTGTGCTGATACTGCCAATGTGTGTCCAATTGCAGGTCCAAATCTCACAGCTATGGGTTTTGTAACACAGCTAATAGCAGTTGTATCACCCACTGTCAGTTGTATTTTAGCTTGAAAGGGCTCAACTGCACACTGTTGTGTAAGATATGCATAATCAATGATATCACAGCGAAAATGACTGCTCAGTTCAACGGTACTGACATTCCCACTTGACCACATGCATATGTACAAAGATGCGTTATCCAGTGCAAAGGACATGAAGCACTGTGACTCAGGTGTTAGCTGGTCTAAAGAGAATTGCTTCAGTGATGGTGGCAACGGTTTGGATGTGCTGCTGGAGGTCACATGGTTATACAAAGAAACCTGTAAGCACATACACATTACATTACTGTTTCTGTTTACCTGACATCACAAAAAAGCAGCAATTAAAGTACCTGTACTTTTTTATTTATGTTGGACGCGCTGCTAGAAACAAGCGAAAAAGCATTTTATATATAATTTTTATTTCGTGCATCCTGTTGTGTTATTACATACAATTTCTTTACTACAGTCCATCACAACACAACAATATATAAGACAAGGCTAAAATTAGCTTGGCTACATGTTTCGCTATTAAAGCCATCATCAGGCAAACACATGACTACCACATTCACACACCACTGAACTGCAATTACAATGGTAAAGCTGGACACTTGATAATACATTATAAAATACATGGTATTGTGACGCATTACCTCACGTCCATCACCGCGACAACTGCTACAATTGGAACGGACACTTCCACGACAACGAATACGTGGAAACTGTGGAGTTTTCACACCGACAAATCGTAGCAACAATGAAGTACAAATTTATTCAAACGAAAGTTATGATATAAAATAAGGTTAAAACTCTTTATGTGATATTCTATATCATCAAGTCAGGTTGTTGCAATTTTGTTATATTCTCACAGACATAATGGTATATTCAGACTTGTATACATGTAATAAACTGCTTGGAGGCCTGTGGTATAGATGTATTATAGTTTTGACGTTAATCTGAAAATGATGTGAGAATAATGGTATTAAGTTTATTGTAATTAACTACTGATTTTGGTATCGATGATATATGAGGGGGGACCCAAAAATAACCGGAACCGACCTGTTGCG
>NW_019738889.1:0-526 GCF_002891405.2 Cryptotermes secundus
GACAAAACTCTATATTGATCAATAGCTGGAGCCGAAAGAAAATCTCAGTAATTTAGGGTATCTAAGCAGCCGAACGAGTCATGAAAAGGGGCGCATCGCGAGACAAATTCCAACTGCGGCCACGAATTTGTTCCGTTCTTGCAATTGTTTGGTCGAAAAGTAACTTATCAAGTCTATGACTTGGATTTTCGGCAATGTGCAACATATCGTAAAAGTCTAAGTCTTACATTGAACTCCATACACGAAATCCCGAGTATTAGAAGTTAGAAATCCCATGTCAAATGGAATCTGTACAGCTAGTGCTTTGAAATCTTAGTAAATTAGTCTTTAATTCTTCGTCCTTTTGGATTCACTCGAGTATTATTACCATAGGATTCTGACGCTGGTGTATAACACACTGATATATTGGGTTTTTGGACTTTATCCATCGTCCTGGTTTTTAAGATAACAAATAAAAACACGACGTTTCGGAAACTGGATCTGTTTCCGTCCTCAGGTGAAGGTAAAGGGAAACACCTATTAGGTG
>NW_019738889.1:541-6107 GCF_002891405.2 Cryptotermes secundus
ACAGCTAGTGCTTTGAAATCTTAGTAAATTAGTCTTTAATTCTTGGTCCTTTTGGATTCACTCGAGTATTATTTTGTATAACAACACAGCGCGGCCCGAACAACAGGACGACACTAAGAGTCCTCTTCATTAAGCAATGGAACCACAAGGTGGTAGACACTCAACTTCCTTTAAAGAGAGGCAGCGTAAAGGACATGAACCAAACTGGTTCCAAAAAATTTTACAAAATCTTTTTTAAACCACACTTATAAGTAGACTAATTGTAATAATTTATCTTTTTTTTTCAAGGTATTCACTCACATTGCTCTAGTTAAAGGCTAAGATTTTATGTTCCTGGCATTGTAATGATATTGTATGTATATATTGATAGTGACCGAGTGTCCTTCTGAAGATGGTCTCTAAGACCCAAACATGTCAAGGATGTAAGATTAAAGAGGAGAAAAGGAAAACAAATTTATCAGTCACACTGAACGGAATTGGTAACCATTTATAATATTACTGTGTGTTTTATAAACCATCTATACAGCACTAATAGATAGTAGATTAATTGTAACGACATGTTTCTATAAATATTGATAATCATCAAGTAAAAATCTGCAAATAAAATTATATACGTATTAATGAGTTGGAAGCTGAACCCAGTCCATATGAAATTATTAAACTGTCGTGCTTATAGTAATTACGATAAAGTTCGTAATTACGTGCGTGTCTGAATGCCTGAAATATAAGAGGTTTGTAGGATGCTATTTTGTGATATAATGCGGATTTTAGTCCAACTGGATTGTGTTATGGTGACGAGTTTAACGAATTTCTTTAGTTGTTGATCATACCTGGACCTTACATACAGAATTATTCGGTGTTTTGACATTTATCATCGTCCGGTATTTTAGAAAATAGAAAGCACGGCGTTTCGGTAACTGGATCTGTCTCTGTCCACATGTGAGGGGGGCCAGACACTAACTCAGTGGGGCCCCTTAAAAAGAGCTAACCTCAATCAGCTCTTTCTAAAGGGCCCCACTGAGTAAGTATCTTCTCCCCCTTCTCACCCGAGGATGGAAACAGATTCAGTTTTGAAACTGCGTGTTCTCTACTCTTTAGAATATCGGACGATGAGAAAAGTCCAAACACCCAGTAATTATGGGTATTATACACCATTGTCAGAACCCTTTAGAATCTACTGGACCTTGCATATCCATTCTGTCCAATTTATACATATTCAGGCGTTCAAGAAATACGTTTTATAATCCAAGATCCTTATTAGTCTAACATTTCTCGGTATATCTGGCAAGAACAGACCACGGCCGAACATCCTAAAAGATATTTGCAAGGGCCAGACAAAACATGAAATGCAAAGCCAATAAATTTCGATAAAATTCACAAACTCATTAAATGCAAATGACAGGTTATAAATCGGAATATATCCACAAACGTTAACAGAGCCATATCGCAGTTCTCAACATGAATACACTAAATTCCTAAGCCTAGAAACCTAGAAGAAATGCTTATGCCTAACTGTTGCAAAACATGCTCTCATTAACCGTACTAATAATGATTTTGATATCTGTCCATAATTATAACACTGCCTAATGTAGGTCTACATGATATCATGACAATATTCCGTGGATTTCCTCAGTATTTCGAGGCGAGTTGTAGAATGATTGTCTGAAACACACAACCACCGCCTTCGTCCATATCACTGGCTACTAACCGTTTCTAACAATCTTAACATTGATACTCCATGCTACACAATCTCTGTAGTTGAAACAGCGCAGTTAATAGCCTCTACTGACGAAATATAGGAGCCGGGATAGGGCAGTCGGTATAGCGACTGGCTACGGACTGGGCGACCGAGGAGTCGGAGTTCGGGTCCCGGTAGGGTCAATAATTTTTACTTCTTCACACCGTCTAGACGGGCTTTGGGGTTCTTCCAACCTCCTATACAACGGACAAAGGGAGCTCTTTCCCCGGAGTAAAGCAGCTGGGGCGTGAAGGTGACCACTCACCTCCAACTAGTGCCGAGGTCAAGGAAATGTGGATCTATACATCCACAGCGACTTTACTTATTACTTTTGTACTGACAAATTTTGAAACATGTAAAGAAAATAATCTGTATCTGTAAAACACATGAAATTGTCAAAACTTTTAAATAAGTTACTTTTTCTTGGTTGTTGAAGGCTTGGCACTCCAAGGGTGTACAAGTTTTTCCAGCGTATTATCACCGAAGTGATCACGTACCGAGAGAAGAACAACGTCAGCAGAGCAGACTACCTGCAGCACCTCATCAACCTCAAGAAGAAAGGAAGCATAGACGCAGACAAGGACATCAGCAACGGCCACGAACACAGAGAATTCGACTCGGAGCAAAACAGTAGGTATACTCCGAGAGGGTACTCAATATAACTCAGATTCGAATCTCGGACCACAGAGTGTTCATACTAAACGAGAATTTCTTCAGTTGTCGTCGTTCATCAAAGAAAAATTCTGCATAGTGTCTGAATCTTTCACTTCAAATAAAGGCGTTTAAGTCTTGCTAGCTAAGTATGTTGGACGTTTCGGAAACTGTTCCTGTTTCCATCATACTAGACTAAAGTGTACGAATTATTTTAGCTTTAGCCGTGATAATATCTTTCTGATTTCCTACCAGTTCACCATTAGCAATCTTCCAAATATTCGATTCGATGCTACAGAACGTATGTAGTTTAAGTGGTCAGACATTTTACGAGGGTCTGAAATGTGTTCTCTTACTTCAAGAAAGAACTCAATTTAGAAATAGAAAACAAAGGATACTCAAGCAAATATCCTTTAAACGAACTGATGATGACCGAAGGAAAACACTGGGATGTTAATTAGTTTTAATTAATTTTAAATCGAGGTCAATATATTTTAATTGCGAAATATCGCGTTCACCCACAATACCTAATTTTGACAAACAGTGAAGGAATTTCGGCAAGAGAGAATACCCGTGAGGATGGCCGTATATGGCCGAAATATGCAGTGAGTAAGAATGGTGACTAGAGAACAAGTTGCATTTAAGACTGATATATATATATGAAATGAGTGATATTAACGTTGTTCCAATTATGTAAATGCTGCCCTGTTTAGGAACGGTTAAACTGATAACGGCCTATCTGGAAGTGTAGGAACGTGAGATAATTCGCCTCGAGGAAATGAGAAATCCATGATGAAACTTAGACTCACAAACCGATAACCCGCTACACACGAATGGGAAGTTTTAAAAGTAAGCTAACCTCTTGGAACCTGTTCATGACACAACTGTGGAGACTGATTTCACTCTTCTAACAAGAAGTTTATATCCACCCAGCCGAACGAACGTCAACGCATGTAAACATTTACATCTCTAAAATGTTGCATGACGTGTTACAAAGCTGTGTGAGCAGAAGAAGAGTGTTTTCCTGTCACGAGCTCTAGAACTCAGTCATTAATTAGGGTGTGATTCACTCTCATGCAAGATTGAATTGAGAAGTTGTTAATAGAATTCCTAATTACCGTGTCTCATATAGGCGTAAGTAGTGGAGTTCATCTTGAACATTCTAAGCATAATCATGAATAAGATTCACATCTCCGTGAAAAGCTGTTTACACTCAAGAGAGGTCTACAGACACTCGTGTGTGTAAACAGAGTCATAAATGCAGCAGCATATATGTTGTGAAACAAATACTAACAACAGGCAGGAAATATACCTTCTCTAAAGTTTAACAGACATTTCCGCAGCCTATCCTCGTGACCGCCAATCACAGCGAACGCGCGGACTGAGCTAAGAACTGTTTTCGCCCGCTCGAACACTGGAATCGTGGATTCGAATCCCACTCGAGGCATGGATCCCAGTGTGCATTTTTGCGTTTGTGCTGCTGTGTGTAGGTAGCGGCCTTGCGACGGAGTCCAACTGACTGTGTATAGGACTACTAAACTGAAAAAGCGGTCAGGGCCCAACAAAGGGCTGTAGAGTCATTGATGAATGAATGAATGAATGAATCTTTCTGACCACAACGGCAATCAATTCACGTGGTCATTAATAGCTTCTTCCTGCAGGCCATGAAAAAATACAAAGAAATTAATGTTTTTAGCATCCTTTCTTTCTTCGAGGAGAAGAATATCTTATGATTTTACACCACTCTTTGCGTATCACCCCCTTTCAACGTTTAAAAAACTGACTGATTTTCAAGAAATTTGGCACTTACATTACGGTATTGAAGGACATACCAATATAATTATTTATAATTTCTTATATTCAATAACAACAACGTGGGGGACACTCCAATATGTGCGGTCGAAACGACGCTGGCGCCGATCTGTTTAGAATTATGTACTGAAGTACAGCAATATATTTTCGAAAGATATCAAATTTTTCTGAGGCGTTTGTTTCGTGAAGTGTTGAGGATCAATTTTGAGAATGGAAATTTAAGGTATTGCCTTAAATGTTCGAGACTTGCGAAAAGTGTTTACAGCCATTACAGGAGTATGACAACAGCTGGACAGGCAACTAGGGTAAGAATGTTGAGGGTCAGCATTCATACGTAATCGCACTAGCAAGAAGCTTGCCTCACTCGGCCACTGAAAGTAATGATGATATTAATTACGCAGCGATGAGACGCCATAGGCCCTCCCACAACCACCGATAATAACCAATTAGAGCATAACTTTAGGAATTTAGAACACAAAGGAGGTGTTAACTACCCTCTGTCGTCAACAGCTGAATTAGCAAATTGAAACTATAAATTACTGAATTTTGAGAGACTTGGTATCTGATCTAACAGAGAATATTCAGTTGTCAGCCGGAGGCGCTATTCAATATGGGTCTGACGAGTGCTGGAAGTTAGCCTGCATTCTTCTATGTCAAGTGTAATGCCCTGGCGGCGTAGGGGGGCATGGAGGTATCCCACCCGCTACCGCCACTGTCATGTCGTGGTGCAGGGGGGCGTGGAGTCAGCCTCCTCTGCTACCACTGTAACGCCGCAAGTAGGGGGGCGTGGAGTAAGGAGTGCTGTAAGGAGTTATCACAATCATCCTAGCTCACCCTTAGCTAGGATTCTCCTGTTCGGGGTTTCCTTCTCGTCATACAAGCTGCCACCATCTATTTTCTGTTCTTTCAATTGTGGGGACTACTCCCTGGCATATATTCATAGCTCCTCGAGCACTCCTCCCTTAGTTTACAGGTAGCGTCTAAATACTTATTAATACACTTTATCATTCTATCTTAAAAGGGCGTTGCTGTCAAGGCTACCATACTCTGCCTGTGTGGCAGGAGCCTATCCCTGTCTATTCTTATCTCCGTCTTCGGCTGCCACTGCTCCTGTGTCAGTTCGGCCCTCGCTCGGTCAGGAGTGCTCGGGATAGGATGTGGGAAATGGATTCTAAAATACGGATTACACTCCCGGTACATCCTATCCTATCTATTCTAGCTGTCTATTTACATTATTATATATATACACGATTTACATTATTTACATATTACAAAGACTGTCCTTCAGTCTTGACTACATAGAGTCTTTACTACACATTCCGTTTCTTCAAGTTCTCCCCCTTCAGGGGTGGAGGCCTTGAGCCT
>NW_019738889.1:7331-75501 GCF_002891405.2 Cryptotermes secundus
ACACCCCCTAAGGGGAGGTTCCTAGCGTAGCTTCAAGTAAATCCACTATGTAGTCCCGACTGAAAGTCGGCCTTGTAATAATGTAAATATTGTAAATCATGTAAATATAAAAGTGTAAATAGATAGAGTAGATAGGCTAGGATGTACGCAGGGAATTGTGATTCACCCTCCATAATCACCTTTCCACGATCCATCCAGCAGATTCTACCACAATGAGAGTTGCAACAGCAGCCGAGTGCTTAAGGGGATGTACTAGGAGTAGACAGGGGTAGGCACCTACCACACAGGCAACAGTTAGTAGCCTTGATACCAACGCCCTTAAAATGTAATAATAATGTAATACGTTGCTACCTGTAGACTACATGAGGAGTTGTCAAGAGGGAGCTAGGACTATATGTCAGGGGGTAGTTCCCACAACAGAGATGACAGACGATAGGTAGAGGCGGGNCAGACCTGACACGCCCGCTCTACGCCAGTAATAAGAGGTGACGAGGAAGAAAAGGGCCAGCCAACAGTGAACACTCGACTACGCGCTACCGGCCCTTGGTACTGGTGGCAGCTTTTTGAGAGAAGGAAACCCCGAAATAGGAGAATCCTAGCTGAGGGTGAGCTAGGATTATGGTGTTGACTCCTTACAGAGTAAGCTGTGGAGGCGAGGAGGGGTACCTCCACGCCCCCCGCTTGCGGAGTAACAGTGGTGGCAGGGAGGGCTAACTCCACGCCACCCTGCGCCGTGACGTAACATGAAGGGATTTTTTTATTGCTATTGGGGTGGGACTAAGTCCCTTATACTGCGGCCACTTCTGGCCTATTGTACCAGCCCCAGATGATAGGAGAGGGCGTTTGTGGAGTAATTGGTGGAATGAAGATTGGCAGGGGAAACCGAAGTACTCGGAGGAAACCCGCCCCAGCGTCATTTTGTGCACCACAAATCCCACTTGACCAGACCCGGGATCGAACCCGGGCCGTCGTGGTTGGAAGCCAGCGACTAACCGCTTGAGCTATGGCGCGGCCCTTTGTGAAGGGTAAAGGAACAAAATGCATGTCGACCGTAAAGGTTATTTTCTTTTCAATTTCGTTGTGGTAACTAATATTTTCTTGAAGCTAGGCATATGAGTATGGGAACGGAGACAGATCGGGTACACACCTCACTGAATGTAAGTCAATATTCAGAATCATGGCGACAATGAGACACTTTGAGGATCTATCCAACAAATGAATTGCGAGGAACAATTAAGTAATAGATTCCTCACAAAATAAAATTCTACGGAAATCAATTCTTTATTTATTTACGAGTTTACTCATCAGTTCGAAAGCCAACTACTAAGTAAGCGCGAGTAAACGAATGGGACAAAGCAAACACATACAAACATAAGAAGAAACAAGGAGACCTAAATCAAAAGGAAAATAACTCAGTTCAATTTAGTTCTTATTTATTTACGTCATAGCTTAACAGCCCTAAGGACACTTACAAATCAAATCGTTACAAACCAACCACGCCAAGGTTTCAAACGACGAATTTTCCGTGGCCACCTTCCACCGAGAGAGGGCACGCGGTAACGTAGTTGGCTGAGGCACTATGCTACGAGTACAAGCCGGAAGGTCGCGGGATCGAACCCCGATGACGTCAGTGGATTTTTTCAATTTACCTATTCCTTCCAGCCCCACTATGGCCCTGGGGTCGACTCAGCCTCTAACAGAAATGAGCACGAGGAATATTCTTCGAATGTTCTTGGGGGTAAAGGGCGGCCGGCGTGTAAGGCCTCGACATCTCACAACGCTATGGGTCTCCGCGGCCTGTTACAGAGATACCTTTACTTTTACCTTCCACCGAGAACTCTCTCACTGTCACTTAAACACTCAAACACTCGTGGGCCTCAAGGGGCCTGACGCCAAGACGAACTGATTGGCGGTAAAACCGGCCGTCGTAAGGTAATTCTGACTCTGGATCACTGTCAAAGTCAAAGTCAAAGTCAAAGTCACATTGCGACTGACGGTCAGTCAGTCAGTCAGTCAGTCTTGGTGTCGAGCCCAATCTTGGGCTTATGACCAGATATTTATTACTGTTTCACAGTTTCGGCCGTTTTTGTGGGGCGTCCTCTCTCTCAAGAGGACGGGTTTGTCTTTGGTCAGAGTCATAGTCTGTAGCAGTAAGTCATTTGTCATAATGTAAAGGATATTCATATTTTACATGTTGAACATGTTAATAATTATATATAAAAATATATACAGGGTCTCTGTCAGTCCAGGCTCAGAACAGAAGATTTTGCCCTACTTCTAGTAGCCTCCGCTACAACGGCAGTCTAGTCACTTGAACGGTCGTATGCTTCACCGCCGCCAAGTTTAAGCCTCTTATACTTTCTATGTCGGGTTTCTCCTTGCCCAGTATTGCGAGCATTTTCGTTATCATGATTTTGTATGACTTCTGCTTGTTACCTGCATTAATTCGTTATACTACCACAGTCGATAATTTCGTGGAATGACCGCAAAGCGTCATTGTAGTGCACTACAGCGGACCACATTCCACGAACTTATTGACTCTACCACGTATAATCATATACATAACGAATCTTGAAAGCCATGTGCAAATCGCGAACCGATGTGTGCCTTGGAAAATTGCCAGTGGTACGGAGAACCTTGTTTTGAAGGCTCTGCAATTTCACTAGACGGGTACCTGCCGCGAATTCCCAGGCGACAGTAGCATAAGTCATTACAGATATAGCGAGAGCTTTGTGGAGGCTCATCTTAATGTTAGCGCTTAATCGCTCACTTTTTTATGGAACATATTCTTATAAATTGTCTGAAGGCCTCGGATTCAATCATTTCTGTGTGTAATCGTCATGTAACTCTCCTTATCAAAGATTACTCCGAGATATTTTACACAATTTACAAACTGAATATATATTCCATTCAATGTAAGATGAAACGTAGGCGGACGACGACTGCGAGAGAAGTAGATCCCTTGAGTCTTATCTTCATTGATTCTATAATCCAGCGCTCACACCAGGTCTCCATTGAGCTGAAACCACGCTGGAGTTTATTCTCGTTATACAGCCTCAGCACCGACCTTGTACAGAAAACAGCCCATATTATTGTTTACCGCAACGTTGCATAGCAGCGGCCACGGCGCCGACCGTATAGAAAATGCCGTACTTCTATTGTTGCCTTGCATGTATTCGGTCGCGAGGTGTTTAACGGTCGGTTACCTAGCAACGCTCTGTCCATCCACGTTACAATAGTAATTCCATTCACGCATTTGAGACTGGCCACTATGAAGTGGAAAGCAGACTATATACTCTCATAAGTATGAGTGACTATAGACGGGGTTAGGATTAGTAATTAGGTTTATTGGACTCTTCCAGATCGTAACTACAAGTAACTAGACCGCTACCGCTAATTCACTCATTCGGCAGTTCACTAAAGCACGTACTAAGACTTCCTTCTGAGTCGTTGTGTCTTCACAGGTCGTTGTCTGGTAACAGCTTTCAAAGACGGAAGTTGCCCTTATAAAGCACACCAAAATAAAGGCACTTGGACAATAATAAAATTCAAACGTTCAAAGGAGTCGACCATTATGCGGCAAGAGAAAAAATAAATGTACGTACAATCATACTGTGCAAAACTAATAATTTAATATTAAATAATAATAATGATAATTCAATTAAATTCTGTTTATTTGCTTGCTAACTTAACAGCTCAAGGACAAATTACAAAGCGAGCACGAGCGAAAGAAAGAAAGAAACAAGCACGCAGTACAAAACAAGGCAATTTATAACATCTGAGTAAAGATGATGATAAAAAATAGCAATAATAACAAAAATCGAAATTATAATTCAGGAGGCGATGGTGACATGTAACATGTACAGCTAGGCAACTGCTCAGTAAACATACTTCCTATGTAACGCCGTCAACAATAGAATTTCAGTTACTTAATAGCGAAGTTCTCAATAATTGCGTATTCATGGCAAAGGATATACGGGACAAGAGAAGAACTACTGAAGACATATTCATGGTAGACTTCTAAACACGTTCCCGAGACAATACGTGCAGAAACAGACGGTTACATCAGAAACGAAAAAATATTACCTTGGAAGATAGTGTTTTTGAGTGCCGTCCGAGTAGTGAAGATAACAGAGAGAGAGACAGAATCCAAGAGTTCCCTTCCGGAGGCTATAGACGAAAATTAGAGTTCAAGAGACGACAAGACCTTCAAGCTTTATCGTGTGGATTTACATATATTCATTTATATTTACAGTAACTTTTAGAGTGTTATAAATAATTGTAGTGACGACTTGTAATTATACAATAAATCGATTCGCCAATGCAGACCCGCGTCTTAGTCACTAATACACGTGACAAAACAATAACAATATTGTTAATAATAATAAATTCAGATAACAATTTAGAGATGTGAAAGCAAAATATATGCAAACGTAGAATTGCGTAAGGTGAAAGTAATGATAATAATTACGTCCATCTACTGAAGAACTTGACAACAGCTGAGAGGCAAATTACAGGCAAACACAGGAAAATGAAAACACATTAATACAGAAGGAGTAAACCGAAAAAAGAAAGACGACGAAGCGAAATGCACAACGAACGTAAAAACTAAGAACTACATAACACAGAACCTTAAATATTATTAAAATGTTCAGGTAGAAAATCATAAAAGGCCCACAGAGTAGATAGACAGTGTTAATTAGTGGGACAAACACCAAACATTGAGAATTCCCTGACAATGCGAGTAGAATTTCGAAGACTAACATTTTCCAAGAGGGAAATACAGGATTTACAGTACAGGATTTAAGGCCACGATAGACCTGAACGAAAAAGTGCGTCAAGGTGATGTCGCCGTTTATGTAAAGAAGGCAGACTTAATTTCTCTGAGGTTAGAATATAATTATGAAGAGCAAGAGGTGAAATAATTGTCAGTTTGTCAGTTCACGTTTATTTTGCGTGCATAGAGGCCAATTACAAAGCTAGCACGACTAGTTAGATATACAAAAAAAAATGACAGTCTATATAATGGTAATAAATTAATAATAATTCCAAGAGAAATTAAAGTTAGCATTAACAGGCGAGAAAAATAAAATAAATACATTTCCAATGGTTATGCCGTTATGTGGAGATAAATGATGATGATAATACAAAATAACAATAAATTCAACTCATTTATTTAGTTCAAACGTAACAACCCAAAGCCAATTATAGTCAGTATGAATGAAGATAAAGAAAAATGAAACGCAAAGAAAGCAAAAATAAAGTCATTTTATTGGTTGATTTATAATGACAATAAAAAACAATAATAAAAACAATTCCGGTAACAGAACTTAAGGTCATAATTAGGAACTGAGAAGAATGGAATGTATATATTTATAATGAATACAATTATCATTTCAGCGACTGAAGAAACCATTGCTAGTAAAAATATGATAAAAAAGTAAAGTTATCCCTGTACCAGAAAATAATTTGTCATAAGTTCGTCGATAATAATATGTAATAATACAATGAAAATAACAGAGCAATAGACTTTTAGGACTAGAAATCTATGCAGCAGGGAAGTACGCTTTCTGGGTCCTGTTCAGAAATACTTGTGTTGGTCGAAATAAGTTAAATATTTTAGTATGAACAAGAAAAATATTTGTACGCTGCAACTTGAAGGGTAAAGTGATTCATTGACCCTATGTTATTAAACTCTTGATACTGTCCACTTTTAGCCCCCTGTAACTATGAAACGCTGCTTTCCATTTTGATAAAACTCCCCTCCACACTAGGGGAAGTCTCTTGGAGTCAATACTTCTTTCCAAATTATATGCTTTCTAGAGAATTAACTGTATTGTTCATCTGTATTTCCCTACTACTTGTTCTGGCGTGTAGGGATTTTCCTTGTGAGCCTACCAGGAACATAATTTGATACAAGTATAGGACCACAACAAAATAACCATCTCGGAGGAGCAGTAATTTGCACCGGGGATTACTCATCTGCCTCCATTCTACCCTCATTTACAAGAGAATGCTGCATTACAGAAGTGTTCTATAATCACAGAAATTCAAGCGAATTACTGAATTTGTCAAGCTAGCTACGCAGAATGTCCAAACAATATCATGCAAAACAGTCAAATTGTTTTTTTCTCTCTTTAATTTCCGCGCTGAATGCAATGAAAGTAAACACAAAGCGTCTCTTTTCTCGGAGATAAAATGCTCCATTTCGTTCAATAGACGATGGTAGTGCCGTTTGCCCCTGGATTGTACATTTAAAACATATTTTGTTATACGTGCTAGAGTCATTATGTTCGTGGAATGTGGTCCGCTGTAGTGCACTGCAACGTTTCGCGGCCATTCCACGAACTTATTGACTGTGGTAGTATACATGGTACTACAGTGTCAAGCGAAATAACATGGTAATTATTTGTGTTGGTGCCTGGGAAACGCGTTGTAATGGTGCGATGGTGAATCGTTTGTTTCATAAAACATAAAATACCGTGTACAACTACAGTTTAAACAATGACCCCCCCCCCATTGCTCCACACAATGTCTCACTTCCAGCAGATGACACTGTACAGATACACAGAGTCGGTCTGGTCAGTAGGACCTCTGAAGCGTGAAATTCTGTAAGTTCTTCACTTACAGAGGAAATAATTTCTTAAATCTATTTGGGGTGGACTTAATATCGGCGATGGAATTATAAATGTACTTCATAAAGGCCTGATCGATTTAAAGTGCTTCCAGTATTTCTAACGTCACTTCAGATGCAGTAACAAACCAAGTTTCGTATGTTGCCGGGAGCTTCGGATCTCCCGGTAATTTAGTAGTTTAACTTCTCACCGAAGACTGGCGCTGCATCCGAAAGTCAATATGTCTGCTCCTTAAGAGAAAGTGCTGTGTTGCTTCTGGTATGATGGTATGAAATCTGTGACGATAGTGAAGAGGCGACATCGATCGAGATTTTGAAAGGGCGCAATTTCTAAGAACTCAGTTAAAAAGTGTTACAGAAAATTTCCAGATTTCTGTTGCCTCTACAAGAGAGTGGGCCGGGCAGGCAGTGACTCAAATGTGGGGCGAATGTGATAAACTTTTCCAAGCAGCCAACTAAAGTCCATTCGCATAGCCAGTCAACACATACAGATGCCTTTCCACATTTTATGGTGTGTTCTGAAGAAATGTTTGCTTATGAAGCCATACAGACTGCAGTTTCTTCAAGCTTTAAGTAACAATGAAGAAGGTACTGGATTAACTTTCTTGCAGATTTTATCGCATTATGGCAGATGATGAAAATCTCGTGGCTGACTTCGTTTTTATAGGCGAAAAGAAGTTTTCTATGTCTGGCAAGGTAAATACACACAACTGCTGTATTTGGGTCCTACAGAACAGAATGGTTTATATCGAATTGCAACGAGACTCCTCGAAAGTGAATATGCTTTTTATATTACCTGAGCGGAAACTGTAGGGGTCATTCTTTGTTGTTTGAAGCACAATTATAGGTGTTGTCTATGTCAATAAGCTAGGGCACAAATTGTGGCCACAGCTGGCAGAGGACTGGATACAGTTAAGCAAGATGGAGCGCCATCCCTCCGTCACTTCCTTGATGACCAGATATATAGACGTTAGACTGGGAAGAGGGAACAAACCCTAGATCCGTGGCTACCGGACCTTAACTTACAAGATTTCTTCTTCAGGTGGTATGTCAAAAACAATTTACATTCTGCCGTTACCAAGTGAAAAATTTATGAACTAAAGGAAGGCATTTCTGAAACCATTGCAACAAGGAATGCCGAAATGTTACATGATAGAAATTTTAAAGCAGACTGGATATATGTCTTGTTGCTACAAGCGCACAAACGGATGTCTTATGACATGTAATTGGTAGAATGAAATTTTTATTTTTGTAACTTGAAGGGTTTGAAATAAAAACTTGACATTTCTTCCCCGCTAATACGAGTGTGAAGCTCTGGTATACATAGATTATATTATGAGCTATAAGTACGATATTTGGATTCAGTCTACCATTACTATAACTTGGTTTCTCTTCTTGAGGGAAATTGAGATTGTGGCATAGGAGTTTAGAAGACAGTAACGGCCCAGATTTAGACTGGCTGAGGACAAAGTGATCAAGATAACATTTGGCGGTAAGAAGGAAAAAGTAGCAGGAGGCTGGAGATTTGCATAATGAGGACCTCCATAACGTGTACCTTCATGAAATACGAGTAGCATTGTGGAGTTCAAATCAAGAAGGAACAGATGCGAGGGATCATAATTGGGAGATATGAAATATACATAAGTAAGTTTATCTGAGGAGCTGGTGGGAAAATTATTGGTAAAATTTGGCGCAGTTGGAGAGATAATATAAAATTTGATTTTATCCAGGCAGAATGTGAGAGCGTGGACTGGATTCTTTTAATTTAGAACAGGATTCAGAGACGGGTTCATGTGATTACGACAAAAAATATTTTGCTTTCCATAAATTGCGAGATATTTCTTGACCAGCTGAGCGACCATTAACTTCTCAAGGATTGTTCTCAATTGCAATTCTTAAACAGGAACTTCTTTACACATAAAAGAGTAAGTAAATAGTAGACCATATTTACCATTGTGTGTGTGTTTGGTGTATTATTTACCTTAAAATTAAAAATGTACATGTGGTGTCCAGTGCTTTTGAATCTCCGTGATAATATTAAAATTAACATTGGTAGATATTAACTATGCAAATCAACTCGAATAGGAAAATATGGGAAAAGACCTCTTTACCCTATCCAGGATTATTCCGAAAGGAAAACAGCACAAAGTTTGAGCAACCTAGAGCATTCTTACTTACTTACTCATGGAGCTGAGCCCTTCTGGAGGAGCCCCCAATTCTGCAGCCACTCAAGAATTTTCCAGCATTTTATGGAACCCGAAGGTTCACTACAGTGCTCACAAGAGCCCTCCACTGGTCCCTATCCTGAGCCAAATCAATCCAACCCATACCATCCCATTCTATCTCTCTAAGATCTATTTTAATATTGTCCACCCACCTACGTCTTGGTCTTCCCAGTGGTCCCGTTCCTTCTGGTTGTCCCACCAATATCCTATATGCATTTCTCTTCTCACCTATTCATGCTACATGCCCTGCCCACCTCATCCTCCTTGACTTGATCATCCTAATTACACTTGGAGAAGAGTACAAGTTATGAAGTTCTTCACTGTGCAGTTTTCTACAACCTCCTATCACTTAATTTCTCTTCGGTCCAAATATTCTCCTCAACACCCTGTTTTCAAACGCCCTCATTATATGGTCCTCCCTTAATGTCAGAGACCAAGTTTCGCACCCATACAGAACCTAGAGCATTCAACCATATAAATTACAAAACTGCATTTATTATACATTTATATGTGAATGCCTTGCCTAGCACACTGAAAGTGCTGTTTCGACAGAGAATTACGGCTATATACAATTCATCATAGTTTGCAATATTAGGGGTAAGAGTCTAATTTTTATACTTGTGGGACTCATTTATTTAAGTGATTTCGCTGCTTTCGGTAAAATGTAAAACCTATATGGTCCATATCCATCTCTTGTCTTGAAATTGTGACCAGTTTTTAAAAAGAAATTGCCGGAAATTTGTGTAAGACTTTCTATAAATATTTTATTTAAAAGTACCGCATTTTAAAAATGTTTCTGAAGTACCCAAATTACTTAAAAATTTCAAACACAATTTTTACTATAAGCATGACACATTTGTTTCAACAATTCAATTGCAACTTTGTTTTTGTAAAAAATTACCTATGGACAATAAACTTCGCATCGTAATTACAATTGTGCAAAAAGGATATAAAAACCAAAACTGAGACATTCCAGTTGTGTTCGCGTGCCCTCCCAAGACTTGTCTTGCGTACGCTAAGTTTATGCTTGCCACCAGTTCATAAACACTTAACACATATTGAACTTAAAAGTTTATGAGGTGTTAGATTCAATAATTCATATGTAATGGCGAGCTTCTTTGTAGGTGTTCCCCGATTTCAATACGTGGGACCTGATTTCTTGGTTTATCGTGCAAATTATTTCTCTCAAAATGAACTTCAGTACAGGTGTCTCATACTTCCACAGGGCTTCAGTACTCAGTCATTGTCCTTCCTCATTTCAGGGTTCACTGATGTGGACATATATGCACAGGCATCTACCTTCTTTGCCGATGGTTACGAAACGTCGTCTGGTGCGATGGCCTTCGGGCTATACTGCTTGGCTGTTAACCCTGATGTTCAGGCGAAGGTACGGGACGAAGTGGACTCTGTTCTGAAGAAGCACGACGGTCAGCTTACTTTTGATGCAATTCAAGAAATGACGTATTTGGATATGGCACTGTCCGGTAAGATAATATTCACTCGTTTCGAATTGTGCTTTCAAATGTCAACTTAGTTGATACTTAGTTCTAAGACCCGAAGTGACACACTTTGTGAACACGGTAATAAAGCCTTGGGTTCGAGATTAGGGCGAGGAATTTCTTTCTCAGCTGATCTACTGTCTCTCTGCACTATGGCAAAGGAGGCCGTTTGAGAGACAAGGATAATATTGTCACGTGTAAGGGGGTACGCGTGATAAATATAACAGGTTCTAGATCGGATGATTCGATTCATTGGCACCTCGGATATAAATCCCTCAATCACGCTCAATTATAACGCTATCCCTATTCTACACATTTTCAGTTCACCGTTGCACACGCACTAGGATTCTCCGTCTTCACAAGTCGCGTCCTTTCAACGGATCTCAACATAGAAACTAGCACTTCCAATCACTGTGAACTCATCTTCTTATTTCGTCTTCAATCACTCTGTATTCCTCTGTCCTAAACTGTACTCAACTAATCTTCACACTTCACTAAGGACATGCTCCATTCTCGTCCTTGTACACCCAACTGCACTGCACTGCACTGCACTAACCTCGGTTACAAAAGTTCCTCGTTATATATATATATATATATATATATATATATATATATACTAGCTGTGCCCGGCCACGCCTTGCTGTGGCTCAGTCTGCCCGTTCTTCCCCAGTTTGATTTGAAATTACTCGACTCATTAATCCCCTCCGCGAGTACGACGACCTAAGTCTGATCTTCTGCGAGGCATTATTTGGATGAACTAAAGCAGATCGATTGCACCGAAGAAGAAGAAAGAAAGTTATTGCATATATATATATAGGCTCCGCACGGACCACACAGGAAACGCAAATCACATAATCGCTATCATCGCTATCTCACCAGTTCATTGCAGGGCTGGCTGCTGCCTAGCTACAAGCTATAACATTCGTCCACTGAGACACAGTTTCCATTGTTACAGGTTGGAACGTGTTTACCGAGCTGTTTCCAAGCAATGCTTTGAGCAAATCCGTTACTATATTAAAAGGGGTCTTAAAGAATTAGTGTACTAAGATACGGACTGAATTAAATTGGTTTAAGATAGGGCTAGATGGCAGGTCCCAGATGGGGAATTCGTTGACCAGATGAGCCACTATCATATTCTTAAAAGAACTCTTCTCCAAGGAAATAATTACATATTCACTTAAAATTATGGAAATACACGATTGGATCCACTGTGGCTTTCCGATTTGCAATATGTAAGCTCGTGGATAAGAACTAGAAAGATCGAACTTAGCCTCACGTGATGACTGTCTGTGTTGCAGAAGCGCTCAGGATGTACCCTCCGGCTATGGCCATGATAAAATTGTGCACCAAACCATTTAAACTACCAACGCCTTCCGGAGGAACATATGAAGTGGAAGTGGGCACTCCAGTGGTCTTACCGCTGTATGCTATCCACTGTGATCCTCAGCACTTTCCAGACCCGAAACGTTACGATCCAGAGCGTTTCAGCGAAGGGAACAAGCAAAGTCGACACCGATATTCCTATCTGCCTTTTGGCGAAGGTCCTAGGATGTGTCTAGGTGCGATTACTGTTATAATTTCACGATGATAATCTTCAGTTTTAGAGGAGACCACAATGCAGTGGTCTTCAAACTTTATGAACAAGGTACACAAAATGTATACAAAAGTATGCAGTCTACACAACAATATCCTGTATTTAAAACAAAGTAGACACTAACCTATAAACATTTGTTTTTATTAATGCTACATGTTTCGACCTTTATACTGGGCTTCATCAGGCGTACAATGATACTAGATCCAGTTCTTGAATTTAATCTAACAATTTACATCTAATTCTTCAATAAGTGAAGTAAAAAAGTAAAGTAAAAACAGGCCGTGAAGGCCCATAGGGTTGTGAGACGTTGAGAGTCCCATATTATCTAGACAATCGACTCAAAGATGGCGGTAAGATTGTCAGCCTTACGCGCCTGCCGCACTTTACTCCACAGGAAAATTATTTAATTAATTCCTGGTACTCATTTCTGTTAGAGGCTGAGTCAACTCCAGGGCCATAGTGCGGCCAGAAGGATTATTCCAATTGAAAGTAATCCAATGACCTCATCGGGATTTGAACCCGCGACTTTCCAACTTTTAGCGTAGTGCCTCAACCTTAATAAGGATCCTTATTGTACACTTGAGTGTTCTTAAATGCATAAATTGAGCCTTTGAGTTAAAATTTTAAATACTCAAATAATAATGTTTAAAAATTAGAGACTAAAGATTAAAACATAAAAAAATAAATTGTACTAAAATAAAAATGAAGTATTTTGCGATGAGTCTCTCTAAAACTTTGTGACCGCTATGTGTTGACGTGATTTTCTGGCGGATCTTCTCACATAAGTTAGGTCGTGTGGTTTTGACCTTACTATCGTCTTGTGGAGCTGACGCTCGTTATATACAGATACCCCCCAAACAAGTAGTCTAGACCGAACCGCTACAGCACGGCGACAGCATCAACACAGCAGCCCGTACACATATACAGATACCACCAAACAAGCAGTCTAGACCAGGCATGTCAAACTCAACTTGTAAAGAGGGCCACCTCAGCCCTATAAATAATAGTACAGGGCCGCACTTCAAAATGGAAATATACATTAGATTTTGACACAACGAAATTTAATTCTATTTATTATTTAGGAATAATTTCCATATAATTACCTAAAGTAATATCTTACAGTTTTAAAAAGCATGAGAATGCCATTTTTAACAAGTATCAAACAGCTTTTCAATATGTAAAAAGAGAAATTACACAAGAAATTATGTTAGAAATAGCAAAACATTGAATTTCCTGCAGCCTGCTAATTTAGTATGTCTGCGTGATACTTCTTGTCTTTTGGTCTGTTGGAAAATTGACTTTACAAAAAATATTTCTACTAAAATTTTAATATTGATTTTAATATCAATTAGCTCTAAAAGTTGAGGGGCCGCACTTTGTGGCTATGGGGACCGCATGTCTGACACGGCTGGTCTAGACCGAACCGCTACAGCACAGCGACAGCATCAACACAGCAGCCCATACACATAGTAATCACAAGAAAATCTAATATACATCACTCCAAATAAACAACCTATTGGGTGAGATACAGGATATTAGTCTATTACTTGAGGTCAATCAGAGACTTTTCGACACTTGACAACAGCCGTTGAGCAGAATTTAGTCTCTCAACCACATGTGTTTATACTGCAAATGTCTTTGCATATATGTTGAAATTTCAAATAGTTATTTTCTTTAACTGAATATTTGAAGCCTTTTGTTCATAAAGCTGTTATAATTTGCGTAATTTAATTTTTAGGATTACGTTCTGTGTCTATTTCATATTCTTCTTTGTCTGTGTCTGCTCACTTTTTGTCTCTCGTCAGTAATTGTCCGTAGTTGATTTGCAGCTGCTGTTAAGCACTTAAATAAATTAATTAAACTATTATCAATAAATTGACGTGTCTCCTGGTTTCTTGATGTACCAGTGACAATTAGCTTGTTTTTCCAGTTTGAATTCATACTTTGACTTTCTTCTGTTTTCAGGCTTTCGGTTTGCACTGATGCAGGTGAAGGCTGGTATTGCCACAGTCATAAACAGATTCAGGCTGCTTCCTAACAAGAGAACCCCAGTTCCAGTTAAACCAGATCCGAATTATTTCATGTTCGCTGCTAAGGGCGGGCTCTGGCTCGATTTCGAGAAGCGGACAGACAAATGAACATTTGCAAGAATGCGGAGAATCATATATGTTATCCACAAAAGTGTAAACGCATTGTTAAAGCATTTAGCATACTCTTTAATAACAATTACCTATACATGACATCAGCTAGGCTACATTAAAGGAGTAACTAAGATATCAAAAAAACATATGTCGAAAACTTAATTTTAGAAAATTGCATGAGAGAATATTTTATCCAAAATACAACATTGCATAAAAGTGACATATTTCTAATTATGATGGGACTATATATTATCACGTGGTTATGGCTCCGTGACTAATAATAACGGGGTTTGGATTGGATAATTGGATTTATTATTCTTCTATAATCTCTCGTAATCGCAATCAATTACAACAGATGACAATCCATGACTAGACTGACTCCATTCTAACTGTACTCTCACTGTCTTCTGCCGCTTTCTACTGGCTTCTGTCTACTTCTCCGGCTGGCTGAGTTGGTTCTTTTCTGAATGTTATTTTTGAATGTTCGTTTACAGGAAAATGTTTCGTACAGAATCGATATCTAAGAATTTACCTCCATCAAACATGGTTGTCAACTCTTTCCCTAGCAATGGGTCTACGTGTCACAATATACACGTAGATTATAAAAATGGCATACTCCTTAAAACAAAGCATAATACGAATGGACACATAATAATGGGGCACGCGGTAGCGTAGTTGGTTGAGGCACTATGCTACAAGCTGGAAGGTCGCGGGTTCGAGTCCAGATGAGGTGAATGTTTTAAATTTACCTAATCCTTTGAGCAGCACTATGGCCCTGGGGTCGCCTCAACCTTAACAGAAATAAGTAACAGGAATCTTCCTGGAGGTAATGGGCGGCCGTTGCGTAAGGCTGACAACCTTACCGCTATCTGTGAGCCGACTGTAGAAAATGTGGGCACCTCGACTTCTCACAATCCTATGGGCCTCCATGGCCTGTTACAGGGATATCTTTACGTTTTACAATAATAATAATAATAATAATAATAACAATAACAATATTGCTTCCAAGTTTCTAGGCTACACTCAACGAACATTTGTTATATGCTATTACGTAAAAGGGCAGGGACATCAATAGACTGATATTCGAATGGAAACGTTATGAAGCATAGAGTCATAAAGGGGACAAGGAAACTTAGTTACACCGGTTATTTCTTCCTACCTTTGGACCCGAGGCCAGCGCTTATAACTGAAACGTCATATCTTTTAACTTCTCAAAGCTACCATTAAAGTTATTTAAAACTAATTTAACATTACCCATAAGAATTTAAAAAAAAAACTTCAGTATCACTGTGAAAAGAACAAAACAAAACTTGACAATTATGTCATTTGAGTCCCAAAAGATAACTGTAAGAAAAAGTAGTTAACAAAGCAATGTAAATTCCAAAGCAGGCTATTGCTCAGTCCGCTGAACTCCGGAACACAAGCATACATCACTAGCAACTTATATCTCCGTCTATTATGGTTAAGAAGCTGGTCTTCAATATCCTGGACATATTCCACCCTGAAATACGGTTCTCTTCTAAGCTGAAACCGAAGTTACGCGATCAAAAGTCCGCTGCAAGAAGACGATGCCAGTTCCCCATTGAATAGTGCAATGAGGGCGCAAATGGTACACCAATTTCTCTCTGAGTCCACAAAGCTTTCAATCGTGAGCAATATTAACTAATTAGGCAGATTAACAAGGAGAATTCTTCTTGAATAACAGACAACTGCCAAACTATTAAAGAAAATCCCCTTACCTCGAGGTCCCTGACAGTTTCCACAACGGCTTGCAGTTTGACATTGGCCCCATCCTGAATCAAATGAATGCAGTCCGTACTCTCACATTCTACTTATTCTACTTATTCTACTTACTCATATATTATCTTAATGCAATTCTCCCACCAACGTCTCTCCCAAAACAGATTCTTCCTTTCAGGTTCTCGGAATAAGTTTTAATTTATGTCTCATCTGGCCAATACTTGCTACAGGTTCTTCTCATTTTATCTCCTTTACTCTGTCACCATAATAATGTTTTGTGGAGAGCTGAAGCCTCCCAGAATGTCACTTCGTACATTCTCGTTGTACTTCATCTAATTCGTAGCATTTACAGTGGAGCGCTGTAGTCCGAACCCACGTTAATCTGAACTCCTAGTAATCAGAACTCTTATACACTACCACAGACAGAATACCAACACATCCAAAAATTGCAAACTTAATCTGATTATTTTACGTCCCTGCAATAAAATGAATCATTCCGAAACATGACTGTATATGTTAATCGGGAATGTTTTATTTCAGCGTCATATTTTGTGTGGAGATCTAATTATTAGTTCCGTCACTACAATTCGTGTAAAATGTTTGTATATTTTTACAATATATTTTTGCTTTTTGTAGCCATTATTAATTATATTATTTACACTCACTCTCCGCTTTGCTGCTGCTCATTTGGAAGCATCTTCCACAAGAAGATCAACCTGCAAGAGAAAACAAACATAAGCACGCAAAACAACGCACATGCACCAAATAGAATATATAATTCTAAGAACCAACACAAGTTCACGCAAGAGAAAACGACTTCTGCTGTGAAAAAAAAACAGCATTATTTAGTAACACCATCTACAACAATTAAAACATTTAACATTTTAACCTATAATATTATGTGTTGTCATTCCGCAGACATCAAGAAATCAACATTTAAATATTTGAGACTCCAAACTACAAGACATTAAACGTTTTAATAATTTAGTATATTATGTTTTAATGTTTCGTTTATAGTTTTATACGTTAGCATTAACACAGGAAAATAACACACGTGACTTCCCCATTTGTAAACATTGGCCAACGCAGGGAACAATACCAGAAAAGTAGAGAGTAAGTGTAGTATTTTACTTGATGATGGCCATAAAGAGCCTAAATACTTTGTAAAATAATATTGTGACATGACGCCTGAAAGTCATATTCGTGGAGTCGAAGCCAGGTGTCCATTTCTAGGCAACGGCTCGGTAATCATATTTCCGGGGTAACGAACAGTGACACGTTAAAACAAATATCAGAGAGGGCATCGTTGCATAGGTGGCTATTGTAAACACGTTCTAGTGACAACGCATACATAAACAAACAGAACGGATACGAAAAACAGAACTCTTCAAGGAGGTAAATCCTATCCCAGCCGCCTGGCAGGTGTAAAAGGAGGCCAGTTGATAACCCGCCAGTAAGAAGTGAATTGGTGTGCTTTCGAGAGACAGACATCGCTCAAACAAGTGTAGTTTAGTATGAGGGAGTAAGAACTTCTGAGAACTTCATCGGGTTACCGAGTAAGCAGTCGTTGAAGACATTGGTATGTGTCTTATAAATAAACTAATCTGAGATTGTTATAGTTAATTGTAGTTACGACTGTGAATATCCAATAAAGTGATTTGCCAATCCAAACCTTGTCTACGAGTTACTAATACACGTGATAATATATAAAGTTTATACACGAACTGTGGTCACGAAACCAATGATAAGATATGTTAACGATTAATAATTGAATTTCTCCTAAATAATACACAAAATTTTATTTGACACCTCACAGAAAACACATCAGGTCTCTGCTACAAAGATCAATCGGCTAATGTTGTTTAGGGAAACAACCGCTGTTTACGGTGAGAACCATACGAAACACACAAAGGCACTCTGGGAAAAACGAAGAGTTTTAGTGACTAAGACGCGGGTTTGGATTGGTGAATCGGTTTACTGAATATTCACTAGTTGTAACTATAAATAATTGTATTACTTTCAAGATTGCTGTAATTGTAACACACAGGTCAGGTTTTCTATCCACTTCTCTTGTAAGCACTCTACACTAGTCTCTCGATTGTTTTGAGCTCTTCTGAACTCTCGACACACACTCTGACTCGCCCTTAAACAGATATTCGTTATGTAGGCGCCACACGGACAACGCAGACAAGTCACGAGATAGTACTGTTGCAGTGTGACGTTATTGCGCTTGCGCGGAAGTCTCTTTGCTGAGACCTTGCCTAGAAGCGGGTTGCGTACCCTCATTGTTCTATTGTTAAAGAAGGTGGTACATATAGTAACCACTGGGGTTTAATTGGTTAATGGACCAGTCTGTATGGGTGGTGAAAAACGTAACCTGGTTATCGCTTGTTCTCGGCCAAGCCAAGTGGGTTTCATCACTATATAAAGACTATATAATACGTTACAATGTTTTGATTATTATATATAAAATGTACCTATAAATCTTTTGAATAAATGATTATACTAAAAATTTGGAATTCTTAATTTCAAATCCAGTGATTCCTATGATTCGACAGTCCGAACACCCCAGTGCCTTATTTAGTTCGGATTATCGAGGCTGCTCTGTACTTCCAAATATTTACTTCAGTGCCCTGTTCTCAAATATGTTCAATCTATATTCTTTCCTAGGATGGCAGATCAAACTAATTTTTTTCTCCATGGCTCTACAGCCCTTACGAACTTGGCCACTTTTTGTTTCTTACTCCTATACACAGTCTGTAGGACTCCTTGGACGGGGGATCAGCTCGTCGTAATGCAGCTACCTGCCCACAGAACAACACAAAAACAAAATAAACGTACACAGACATTAATGCCTTGAGTGGGATACGAAACCGCGACATCAGTGTTCAGGCGGGCGAAGATGGTTCATGCTTTTGACCCAGCAGCCACTGTGATCGGTCACAAAGCTACATACTCGTGTTAAACAACATATGAAATTCTAGTTTTTTTTACTGTGTTCTTCAACATCTATATTTTTAGGTAGGACAAGTGAAGGCGAAAAGTTCTAACTCAGTGGTAGCAGGAATAACCCGAGCTTTTTCGAGAATGTAACTCCGAGACATATTGAAGTACCTTCGCTGGCTTCCCACCGCGGCGGCCTGGTTTCGATCCCGGGTCTGGTCAAGTGAGATTTGTGGTGGACGAAGTGGCACTGGGGCGGGTTTTCTCCGAGTACTTCGGTTTCCTCTGAAAATCTTCATTCCACCAAATTCTCCATCATCATAATCACCCGGGGCAGGGTACAATGGGCCAGTCAGTGTCCGCAGTGCCGAGTGGACCCAGCTGGACTCTACCTCCCACTAAGCGAATTTTTAATTTTACTGAAGTACCAACAGGATGAGTAGGGGAACGGAAGGAATCGGACCGGGAAGAAGGAACGATGTTGGGGACTTGAACATTCTCCTTCATGGCCACTTGTCAATTCCTCCCAAAGTCCTACACGTTATGCTTTCGTTGTTGCCATTTTCTTGTATTCTGCACGACGCCGTAAACATTTACAGTTTCAGCAGCGTCTTTAAATATTTTATACATCAAATAACCAATCAATTAACCCTTTAAAGACTGAAGTGACAGACACTTTACTGATAGGCTTTAGGTCTGACAATGTGACAGACATGCACAGTTAAAGTGCCTTCTGAGTGTCTCGGGCTCCTCGAGGCCCTAAGCTGGAATAGTTCAAAGGAGAGAGGGAGAGCAGAAAAGTAGGTGAAAGTGAAGAGGCATGGGGGAATTGAGAAACCGGGAGAGGGGGGAAAAGAACATCATTTTATTAGTTCTCCAGGTTTCTCCAGCACGCCCTTCTGATAAGGGTGGTGTAAAAATTAAAATGTTAGAATGGTTAGAAATAGTAGCTCGAGGCAGGGGCTGCGGAATTTTAACTTTTGAATTACTGAGAATAATTCGTAAAGAAAATATTCCATAAAAATTTGTTTCGTAACTCACAGGACACATAACTTATCAGGGACAAAGAGCCAAGCGGTTAAAGCTATTTAAGGAAAACCGTTGATGGTGGCTCAAGGTTAACCTGGTCTTTATTTATATTCTGGGATGTAGTGCCGTATAGGCCGTTAAAATTCAACCAACGTTACGGAGGAATACACTGTCTCAATCTTCAGGAATTAAAGTAAGTCGAGCAATAAAGAAGCGTGAAAGCGGGTGGCAAGCAGAACTTTATTCTCCTGGTTTCACTTCCTCTCTCACTAGGAATTTGATGATAGAACGTTGTTCTACCCCTGGAGTGACAAGGTCTGGCGTCATCTTATACTAGTTTTAATATGCACAAGCTGATGGCCACCTCCCAGGCAGTGAGTGCAATGTTGCCATCAACTGTCCATACAAGAGATTTTATTTACTGTTGCCCATGTCTTCAGGAAAAATAAATTTCAGCTTAATTTTGAACTATTATGTTTAAGCAGTTATTAAATACAGTGACCACTGGGCTTTAAATTGTCAGTAACTTCGAAAAAAAAAACACGAATAAATCAAAATCTGCATGCTATATTCCTAGATGAAAACGTTGCCAAGCGCACATCCACCTCAAGCGCCCAAAATTTCTAAGAGCAGGATATCGTGAAAACGATGTTCAGGGCAGAAGTTATAAAGCCTGTTTCCTATTATATAGATTTGTAATCACATATTATCCCATTATTATTTTGTATTCATTTTAATTTTGTGAATAGCTTATTACCCAAGCACAGAATATGTCTACACTAAATTTTTCGATTAAAACCTCAAAGATTTTCACCATCGCCACATCTGTAATGGTTGATTTACAAACACTATTTCGTATATAAATATGTATGTATGTATATGTATTTATGATCTCCTTATCAAACGCGATATGCCTAGCTCCAGCGGTTCTTCAGTTATCGCCAACAAACAGAAAGATAAGGAGAATTTTCGCGCAATCCCCAGTAGTTCCTTCAAATTTCATATATACGCGCGCGCGAGCGCACACGCACACACACACACACACCTATTCTGAACTACTGTTGCGTATAATTTGATGATCCATTTAATATCACACATCATTTCAGAATCCTGGCACTAGTTTCGCTCCGACAGCACAGGACCTCATATATGCTTACGTTGTTTTTATTACTGACGTTAAAAATCATGAAGTATACGATGTTGCACTAGCCTCCAGGGGCATAAATTTGTACGAAGTTTCGTAAAAGGTCAATTGTTTCATCAGTTGAAATGGGGATACACAGGAACACACACCTACAGACAACACAGCTACCTCATAAACGTACTTTTCTTCTTAAGGATGAGAAGTAGGCTGAAATCAAGGGTCAATATAAAAAGAAACGAAATGATTACTTAAGAAATATGACATTTGAAAAATTATGAGGGTGTTTACTGTAATTTTAATTATGTCAACTTAGATGTAGACATAAGAAATTAAACCCATGGAGCTTTAAGCATTAAAGGAGACACATGCAATACATTCTACTTACTTTCTTTGTACATTGCCTCGAATGCGGCATAATGGCAGGGAGAAGGTCGCAATGAACGTGTCAACTTTACCCTTCTGAAGGTTTCCTTCAATAAGAGAGCGCCACTAAGCAGGGATGTACAATATATGCATGGCAAGGCATGGCAAGGAAACTGTCCAATTTATTGTTTCCTCTGTTAAGTAATAGCAACAAGGACATAATGTAACTGTCCAATTTATTGCTTTCTCTGTTAAGTAATAGCAACAAGGACATAATGAAACTGTCCAATTTATTACTTTTTCTGTTAAGTAATAGCAACAAGGACATAACGAAACTGTCCAATTAATTGCTTTCTCTGTTAAGTAACAGCAACAAGGACATAACAAAAATGTCCAATTAATTGCTTTCTCTGTTAAGTAATAGCAACAAGGACATAAGGAAACTGTCCAATTTATTGCTTTCTCTGTTAAGTAATAGCAACATGGACATAACGAAACTGTCCAATTTATTGCTTTCTCTGTTAAATAATAGCAACAAGGACATAATTAAACTGTCCAATTAATTGCTTTCACTGTTAAGTAATAGCAACAAGGACATAACGAAACTGTCCAATTTATTGCTTTCTCTGTTAAATAATAGCAACAAGGACACGACGAAACTGTCCAATTTATTGCTTTCTCTGTTAAGTTGTAGCAACAAGGACATAAAGATTTTGCCACTGACACTAATCACAAGTAGCACAGAGACAGACAGACACCCGTGACCTCCACATAAGACATTCCTTTCCTGTGTTATAACAGAAGCCTAAAGGAGAGAAAATTAAAACTCCAACGCAGTCCCGATCCAAGATGACGACCGCATCTGAAAGGCGTTAGTGTGTTCAAATCTCCGTCCCGGAAAGGAATATACAAGTAAATATCTTATTGTTAAGAGAGCAATAAAAATTAGAGTAGAGTGTAATGTACAAATTTTTATGTTTGTTATCTGGTTTTACACAACCCACAGCAAGTTATACGATATTAAATACATTATTGTTGCAATCTAAATACACGTAGTTTCTAAAGCGTTCTGATGATGGCGTGTAACACTCAGAATTGCTGTGTTTTTTGGACTTTGTTCAACGTCCGGTATTCTAGAAACTAGAAAACACAACATTACGGAAAGTGGATATGTTTTCATCCTCAGGTCTAGTGATTGGAGTTATCTCGTTCTAAGGAACCCAACAGAGTAGGTGTCTCCCACCTTGCCTAAGGCTGCCTGCACACGAGCGGTGCGGTGACGCTCTGTTGCCGCACCGTCAACGGATGCGAAAAAAGTGCACGATGCGTTTAAGGAACTGTGACGCACCATGCGGTGGTCTGTCATAGGAAGTAAGCAGTCAGCAGTAGCAGTATGAGCGCCATGGAGGTGTCCTATAGGAAGAAAAGAGGGGTGTTCTCATATTTAGTGTATAAGTATTTGCAGTCTGCAGACCGAAGGTTCTGGGTGCACCCACTGCTGAGCTCCCGACTGCTAAAAGGAGCATTTTCATCGCTCTACGTAGATCTTAGTAATGATGAAACAAAATTTTTTAATTACTTTCGGATGAGCAAAAGATCTTTTGAGGAGCTAGCTGGAAGAACTGCAGACAGTATACGTTCCCAGGACACCAATATGAGACTCGCTATTGGCCCGCTTGAAATGTTAGCTGTAACACTGAGGTACGTACAGATTTATTTCGGTTATCTAAAAGAAGGAAACAATGTGGCAAAAGGATTATTATTTTGAACAACAGGTTCAGTTGAAGAAAGTCGTCTTCTTCATAGTCATCGCCGTGAAAACCTCAAAACTTACAACAGGTTCAGTTGTTTTGAAGAAGCTTAATAGTTTATTGAATTATCGTCTTTTCTTTTTTACAAAAAATTACACATTAACTGTTAGGAAACATCTCAAATGATTCTTCACTAATGCATGAATTTGTGGAAGTAAGAGAGTCGGATAGCCCGGCCTGAGTTTCAGTAAGGGATTCTGGAGCTGGAGATGACTGTATGTTTTGGGAGGTTACAGAAGACGCTGAGGGTAATTGACGTGCGACGTTGCAATTGTCAAGCCATTTCTTGACCTCACTATACATTGTTAGTAGTTTGAAATACGGAAGTGACTGTTTCCTTGAATATCAATGCATTAGTCTTCCCCTTTCAGAGGTCAAGTAAATTTAAATTGTTACTAACTATGTCAATTGATTTTTACTTCTTTGTTCATGTTTGTTAGATAAAACAAGGAATGAAAAATAATTAAAATATAAGATAAATAATAGTTTTACACCAAGTCTGACACAAAACAGAACCTCTCTTAGTGAAACCACACGATAGTTATATATCGTAGCAGTCTGACATACCAAAATTCAGTGAAGAAAATAAGCTAACCTGTCTTATTGAAACCAAATACGCTGTACTTACCAATTTCTTCTTTTTCTTTTTGGGATTTTTCCTCGAAACTGGGTTCAAATATTTCACAAATCTTCATCCACGCTGCTCTTTTCACATTTTTATCGTGGTAGAGTTCACATTTCGTGTCCCAAATTTCTTTAAACTTCTTCACAGCTTCTATAAGCAATTCCGTATCAAAACCGTCAGCCATTCTTTCCGTGCCGTGACGTCCGTGTGAAGTGCACAACTCATCTGTGGGTATTGCTGCAACGCAACGTCATTATACCGCAGCTGCGTTTGAGCAGTACCTGCGTCACATAAACTTGACGCAGACCCACCGCACGTCACCGCACCGTTGACGTAGCTCCGTGTGAAGTGGTTCATATGGATATTGGTACTTCTCAACCGCACGCCGGTAACGGTACGTCACCGCGCCGCTCGTGTGCAGGCAGCCTAAGGATGGAAACAGATCCAGTTTCCGAAACGCGTTTTTTTCTAGTTTCTAGAATACCGAATGATAGAAAAAGTACAAAAATCCAGTAATTCAAAATACGCGTGTTAATATGATATAGACGTGATTTCTATTACACATAATTGAATGCACTTTTATAAGCAAATCGCATACGAACCTGTCAGTGCCTATGAAATTTTTTAAGGATTTCGATATAGATATATTACACTTTTGGCCTGAATGTGGAGACTGGTAACTTTCATATTATCATTCCATAGAATGTTTAGAACAGAGACTACTACAAACTTCGGAGTTCATTCTTCGATGTTTCAATATAAAAGAAGAAGTGTGCCGACACAGTTGATGCCTTGAAGACCGAGAAACCTTTAACCATCTGGAAGGGCCAGGAACTTCCTCGTGCATCTGAGATTTACTGACTCTCTGAGGTACTAATTCTTATGGAACGCCAATTCCCATAACATTGTTGGGTTTAATATTCATCGCACGAAATAATCATTGGGCTCTATTATGATTCATTTTATTTAAATTCATATCTTCAGAGCTTATTTCTTGATAAATTTCCAATATTATTCTGCAATTTAAGACGGAAATTTTTAAATCCTTTATTCCTGTCTAATTTCGTAGACAAAATACCTTACATCTATTTTCTTGTGCGTGCTACAATGTATGTCCTATTGTAAATTGAAAAATGTAATTTCATCAGACACATAAAGACAAAATGCACACAGCACACCCCTGACCTATACCAGCTTCACTCTTTATTCACCACTCCTCTTTCCCGCCAAGGAGAAGGGTGGGGGCTGTGCAATCGAGTCCTCCCCACAGGGGATGTCATCAACAATTAGAACCAGGCTGAACTAATCGACTAACTTATACCCTCGTCTTTCATCGCTACTTATTTTCTCATAACCACTAGCAATGGAGCAACTAATTGAAAAAGTTGCTGGACGGGCAGATACTTTACAGTATGGCGCTTCAGTTCAGCTCCACTTGCCTTCATATTTTGATATTCCCAGAGAATAAAATGTCTCCACTGAATTCACGTCATAATGAGACCAACAGACGGAGAAAGAAATTAGAATTTTTGGTTTGTAAAGATTAAGAATCGATAAATCGAATTATGGATCGTCGTAAGTCTAATATTTCCCCCTTCAGGCTTTCTCAATTTTAATTGACGACTTTTCCATGCTCTAGAATGCTCAATGGGCTATAAACCTTCAGAAGCCAATAGTCGCTCAGCTGCTCAAAAATTACCCGCCTTTCATGAGTCCCGAAAGTATGTACATTACTGATCCTTGGGCTACAGCCTTCTTCTTCTTGGCACCACAGCCCCAGTGGGCCTAGGCCTACCTCCATGAACTTCTCCGTTCACTTCGGTTTTTCTAGATCTTAGACACTCGGTAGGACTCCTTGGGCGGGTGATCAGCTCGTCGCAAGGCCTCTACCTGTACACAAACACAGAAAAACGCACACAAACATCCATGCCCTGAGTGGGATTCGAACCCACGATCTCGGCTTCCAAGCGAGCGAAGACAGTGCATGCCTTAGACCGCTCGGCTACCGTGACCGGCTGGGCTACATCCTACACCACACAAAAACCCATAAACTTTCTTCTTTTAAAAACTACTTTATTTTATTTCTATCTTGCCTCAAGCTTATCAAATAATCTCGGCTCATAGGATTCCCTGACTAAATTATTATACACATTTCTCATTTATGGCTGCCTCTGTGGTCTGGTGGTCAGAGTTCCTGGCTACGGACCCAGAGGTCCCGGGTTCGATTCCCGGCGCTACCAGATTTCTGAGGAGTTGGTCTGGAACGGAGTCCACTGAGCTCGTGAGGAAAACTGAGTAGCTATTTCAAGGAAATAGCGGCTCCGGTCTGGAAAACCGCGATTATGGCCGTGGTGATTCGTTGTACTGACCACGCAACACCCTCTATCCGCTAAAGTTGGCAGTAACTTCGCCGACAAGCGGCGGTCGCTCGGTCGGTATAGTTCGCTTGCGGACTGGAAGCCACGGAGTTGGTTTTGTTTGCATTTCTCATTTATTCCCTGTAGACTACTCCCTTAATTATTTCCTGCAAGATTCACCTACGGGCTCGAGCTTATGGGGCGGCATAATTTCCACCCTGAACATCTTTTGTTACTATCAATGCTGCTCCTACGCCATATGAATTATGCCGACGTTTGGTGCACCCACCAGCTCACTAACATTAATTCTGTTGACATGGCGCTGAGATGCGCCACAGCTCTCCCTCAAGCGATCACATGACACGGAAACGTTTGCTCCCCCTCCAGGGATATTATGCGCGGTCCGGACAGCACTACAGCGCTCATCCACCGTGTGATGGATTGCCAGGCGATTGTTGCAGTAATCAGATTGCATTACTCTAAAGCCGACACTACGAAAGCTGGAGGAGCATGTGCTTTACGGATGACAAAAATTCCATTCTATACATTAGCATTCCATTTCAAGCGCACAGGTCATGGAAGAGAAGAGTCGAGATGGATACAGACAGTCTCTTCCTTGAAGAAAGCAGTCTTCTGGGATTTGGCACCGTGTATATGTGGTGTTAACCGACGTTTCGGAGGAANAAAGCCTCAAATCTTACATAGTCTCTTCCTTATTTAAGAAAGTAGTTTTGACAGAAACAGCAGGACATAACACGAAATCAACCTGCACCGAGTGCCAGAAGGGTGAAAATTTTACATGAATTATGGATGCAAATTTGCGTCAGCAATCAAAGCTACTCAATAAAACGGTTAGGACACGCAGAATGAACCTAAATTTCATACTCCGTCAAATGACTGGGGTCAGAGTGAAGACAAAGAGACAGCAACTCTGTAACTAAGTGGAATTATCCAATTTCGTAGCAGCCGACAGGCGAGTTAATCAACTTACTATCATACCAAAAAGTTCCGGCAAGAACGTATGTCCATTTATTTTAATTCACGTATATATTTGTTTTCCTTCAATATAAAATACTTAAAATATTGAGTAACTCAGTGTTTTGCTTCTGATCAAAAATTGTGTTGTCATTTTGCCGCTCCTCAGACACAGAAGTTTGTAACATTCGCACAACGGCCATAAATAATTTTATCGCCCATGCCCACACAAACTATTACAGGCAATCTAAAATTGACATAAAACAGAAATATGAGTCTGCATAATGTATCTAAAACATTGTTTTAAATTTAAAAATGTTCTTATATATAGAAGTTTCAGTTTTCGAAACTATGTCGCCATAAACAAATTCATGATCCTACAATTTGATGCTGATTATATAATTATATTGTCACGTGTAAGATGGTACACGTGACGAAATGACGGGTTCTAGTTCGGATGATTGAATTTATTAGCACCTTGGTTGCACACTCTCTTTCAATTACACTTAAATACAGCGTTATCCCTGATGTACGCGCACTTCATAATTCACTGTTGCACGTACACACTAGTCCCTTCTGGGTAACAGTCTCAGTGGATCATACACTCCAAGTATTACACATTAACGCAGTCTTCAACGCGCACTTTAAATCTTCACAGGTCTTTTACGCACTTTCCGTTGCTGTCATTTTTTTTTGCTAGTGGGGTAGGACTAAGTCCCTTGTACTGCGGCTACTTCTGGCCTATTGTACCAGCCCCAGATGATAGGTGAGGGTGATTGTGGAGTAAATGGTGGAATGAAGATTGGCAGAGGAAACCGAAGTACTCGGAGAAAACCTGCCCCAGCGCCACTTTGCCCACCACAAAGCCCACTTGATCAGACCCGGGATCGAACCCGGGCCGCCGCGGTGGGAAGCCAGCGACTAACCGCTTGAGCTATGGCGCGGCCACAACCGTCATTCTTACTGTTACTTAAACACTCACTCTGATATACTCTGAAACACACTCCAATCTGTTCTCTAACAGTCGTTATACAGCCTCCGCACCGAACAGAAAACTGTCCATATTCTTGGAAAGTGCTTACCGAGCGCATAGAAAACACCGTATTCCCAATGTTGCTTCGCGTGTATTCGGTCGCGATGTGTTTAACGATCAGTTACCAAACAACGCTGTGTCCATCCACGTTACAATATCCATGGAAACTTATCAACAACTGGAAAGGAGTCCTGCTTAACAATCTCAGACTTATAGTTCAATAACGTAAAAAGTAAAGTAAAGTTATCTCTGTAACAGGCCGTGAAGGCCCATAGGGTTGTGAGATGTTGAGGTTCCCACATATTCTAGACAATTGGCTCTTAGATGGTGACAAGGTTGTCAGCCTTACGCGCCGGCCGCCCTGTACCCCCCAAAATATTCCTGGTACTCATTTCTATTAGAGGCTGAGTCGACCCCAGGGCCATAGTGGGGCTGGAAGGATTAAGTCAATTGAAAAAATCCAATGACCTCATCGGGACTTGAATCCGCGACCTTCAGGCTTGTAGCATAGTGCTTCAACCAACTACGCTTTTTCTTTTTGCTTACAAATTATGGAATTTCTAATTGTGATATTAATTTGTCACTATGTTTACACTGAAGGACACAGCACATTCTGTAAATTCTTATAAACGCCTCAGTGGGTGTAAGATTTGAAGTTTTCGTGGCGGTGACTATGCGGAATGCCGTCTTTTGGGATGTGGCGCCGTGCAGATCTCGTCTGATCCGACGTTTCGGAGGAATGTCAGTTCACACAAGATCTACACGGAGCCACATCCCAGAAGACGACCCTCTTCCTCTCAATGCGTGTATCTGCAAAGTTACCTTACAGAAGAAGCCAGCAAGTCTGTCCGTATTGTAAAGGACACTAAATGAGACGGTATAAAAGTGATTATTCTTGTTCGTATTGATTCCAACTGCGACACCAAGAAGAACAGAATCGAAAATATGGACGGCCTTCTTCTATTTCTTAATAGTCAGCATAATTTTAACTTTATTAATTCTTGTCCGTCACACTAGTCAGTACCATAGAATTGTTTGACTACACCATCCACTGTGACTCAAATATGTATATATATATACGAAGACAAAAGTGAGGCTGAGTCGACTCCAGGGCCATAGTGCGGCCAGAAGGATTAGGTCAACTTAAGAAAATCCAATGACATCATCGGGACTTGAACCCGCGACCTTCAGGCTTGTAGCATAGAGTCTCAACCAACTACGCTACCGCGCACCCCCTTAAATAATTTTCCTGGAGAGTAAAGCGCGGCCGGCGCGTAAGGCTGACAAACTTACCGCCATCTTTGAGCCAACTGTCTAGATAATGTGGGACCCTCAACGTCTCACAACCCTATGGGCCTTCACGGCCTGTTACAGGGATAGCTTTATAGCTTTATATGTGTGATGCCTTTAGATGTTTCGGTCATTTAATGACCAATTTCAGAAGACAAATAACACGTTGAGGAAACTATACTTACATAAATCATAGTACACCAAGTTCAAAGTTGTCTAAAGTGTTATATAAAGATTTCAATTATGATAATATCTGGTGAGTTAAAATGTGAATAAAATTCTTAATATTTAAAATCTTAAACTGCTAAGGTTCGTGTCTTCGAGCCTCTTCTATCAACGTGAGATTGGGGAAAATTTCCATCTTTGGAAGTCGGGGTAGTGTTTTTTCCTTTTTTATGCTGTAGATTTGGTTTAAGAGGTTGTATTTGTTGTTAAGCTAGGTAGTTCCTTCGTTGTGCCTCAACAATGCCTTTTCCTCTTTATATAGTTGGTTAAAAACCTGTGTTTTTTGTTAATCTGTTAGTAGTCTCTTTGTTTGTTCAGGGCCTCAACAGTATTTTTTTCTTCTTTATATCGTTGCTTAAGAGCATGTGTTTTTTTGTTAAGCTGTTAGTCCCTTAGTTGTTTGTTGAGGCACTATACATGTACATTTGAGTTACACTCGATGGTGTTGTCAGATCATTGTATAAGTCTGCATAATATCCGATAATGCTTGCTACCATTCAGTCTAGAACCTTCTGTCTTTTCGTCTGCAGTAAAAGAACATAAAAATTAGAATATACAGAACTATAGTACAATATAGCAATAGCTACGGCAAGGAACATTCATTTCTGAAGAAGACGTTCTTGCAGATTCGGATTGTCCTTCCTACAGTCATATCAGAGCATGAACCTCCACAAGGACATCAGTACAGGTCCTCTGTCTATCCTTGAGCCCATGACGAACTGCACCAGTGCAACACTAGGGAAACACCCTGACAAACCTACACTGAAGAGCAAGTTGGGTGAGGCTGCTGAGCTTCTGATGTGTAATCGGGAAGCTCTCGGCTTCAACACCTCCTGGGTCATACACTGTCTTAACTGAAGCCTTCGTGGCTTTCCTTACACCTTTCAGAAGAATGTAATGAGACTACTTTGAAAAGAGGCCACGACCGCTTCTGTTGACATTCTTTCCAATTTGTCATTCCGCACTAAACGCAGTCTAAGCTACTGTCTCTGTCGCCTAGTAACCGTATAGAAATAAATATGAAAGAGATGTGACGAGTGAAGAGGCAATCCCCATTTTACACGTGTAACTTAACACTGGTTCCACTATTTGTCATGCTTCAGTTCTGCTCCATTTAAACGACAGAGAGAGGCTATTAACTTGAGACTGAAAAATATGGATCATATCTCGGCTTACAGAGCCATGAGGAAAGGAATTTTATCGTCCCTATCGATTTTCCATAATGCATGTCATTCTTTACGAGCCAAGGCACCTTTAGGAGCAGCTGCTGAGCTGAGTCAGTCCAAGCTACGGCCAAGGAAACAGGCAGACAAGCGTTACGGTTCGCTTTCAATTCTCTTGAAAATAGCCTAAAAGTAAGTGACACGTCCTCACTTATCCTAACAGACCGCTTAAACTTTAATATACATGCCACATCGTCTTTGTCCTATCTGGCCTCTTGCAGTACAAATGAACTTCAATGCGAAGAACTTTCCTCTGTCACTGATTAATATGGACACGCAGTAACGTAGCTGGTTGAGGCTCTACACTACAAGCCAGAAGGTTGAGGGTTCGATTTCCTGTGAAGTTATTGGATTTTTGAGTGAGCTAATCCTTGTAGCCGCACTATGGTCCTGGGATCGACTCAGCCCTTGACAGAAACGAGTGCCAGGAATTTTCCAAAGTGTTAAGCACGGATGACGCGTAAGGTTGCCCGCCACCCGTGAGCCGACTGTCTAGAAAATTGGGAGCCTTGAAGTCTCAAAACCCTATGTACATCCACGGCTTGTTATCTTCTTACTCATTAATGTTAATTCGTTGTGCAATGCAAAGACTGACATCTATTAAACCCGGTTACGTATGCAAACACACTTTTCTGTATGTAAGTATATATACAACTTGAATGCTCCCTTGGGGCGGTAAGCGGCGATACGCTCTGAGAGGGTGTTACACGTTGAAAAGCAAAATTTTATATATATACGACATGAAATTTTCCATTTCGAAAACTAAAGCAATATTAAGGAGTGGAAGGAGTGTTGACAGTGTAAACATAGAATGAATTGAAAAATAATGTAACAATAATCTTATTAAATTCACTTAGGAAACATGATTTCAGGACTGAAGAAAAATCATGACATAAAGTTACAGAGTTGAAATTAAATAAATGGCTCATTTAAGCGATCATTTTAAAGTATGTAGGAGCAGTAATGTGAAGGAGGCCTTTCACGCAGATGACATGAAGGCAGACCACGAAGGGGAACCCGCATTAATTAAAACAATCAACAAACGACTAACCCGGAATTGGAAGGCGGGTGGGGGGGGGCGTTGAAGAGAAGAGTACAAAGTTGGTCTGAATCAGGAAATCAAATATGAAAATTGTCAGAGAAAAGTTTAAGCAAAGGTACGTGATTCCATTGTTAAATGATACAGACAAACCTTATTTGAACAAGCTTAAAACCGTGAAATATTTACCTTTCAACTGACCAAACAGTGATTGCAATGGAAGTCCCTTATAGTGTCAGAGATAGTAATGAAAGACACGGAAAGTGACTCATCAATTAGTTATACTACGAAAAATACGGCTTCCTTCCTTCCCCCGCCTCCAAAAGGATCCACTCAAAGAATTTATGTATGTAACATTGCTCGCCGTCTGTCTCATGCTGGTTTATTGCTTAGTTTACTCCATGGCCCTGAGCGTGGATGCGACATATTCTTCCGCAACATCTTTTGACTTTCATCGGACTACACGGCGTTATATCCTATAAGATAGAACTCTTCATAACCACTGCTGTGAGAACCTCAAATCGTGTGTTCAGCAATAATCAGAAAATAATGCCGATCACTGTCGCCGGCAGTCTGAGGCATGAAATGTCTTTGCTCGCTTGAAAGCTGGGATCGTGGGTTAAAATCCTACTAAAAGCGTAGATGTCTGTGAGTTTATTTTGTGTTTGTGTTGTTCTGTGTGCAGGTACCGGCTTTATGACGGGCTGATCACTCATTCAAGGTGTCCTGCCTTTGTGTGAAACAGATTACGGAACTAAAGAAGAGGTCAGGGCTCAACAAAGGGCTCAGAGCCATTGATGAATGAATAAAATCAGAAAATAATACGCTCCATGCTAGTGTAGATAATAAACTCTGTTACTATAACAGTTTCTAAATATGTAATGGTGTTTTCTATATTCAGTTAAATATCGAAATACATAAATACAGCTGTAAAAGACAAGCAAAAATTTTAACATAAAATTTCTTGGCACATATTTCAAACGCTCGAACTTGTTTTTAAATAATTCACGGTACGAGATTTAGTATTTTTAACCACCTCCCAACAAATTATTAATCTAATTCAACTGCTCCTTGCTCATTTGAAAACACCAACTGAAACTCATACTGCAGTCCATGGGAGGGCATAAATGGAAACAGTGCCGATACCTGACGTAGGGAGTTGTCTTGGAGTGGTGTGACGTAGGATAAGCTACACAAAACTACACCTTTCAGTTCCTCTTCTAGACCTGATCATACAATAATGTGCCCAGTACGCCACGTTTCTCTATTCGTGCTCACTGATTTTGTAATCACTTTACACGTTCTTACCTGGTCAGAGGGCCCTGCGATGGTAAAAAAGGGTAAAGCTGTCCCTGTAAGAGACCGTGAAGGCCTGTAGGGTTGTGAGACGTCGAGGCTCTCACATTTGTCTACAATCGGCTTACAGATAGCTGTAAGTTTGTCAGCCCTAAACGCCGGTCGCTCTTTAGACCCCAAGAAGATTCCTGGTACTCATTTTTGTTAGACGCTGAATCGACCCCAGGGCCAGGGTGCGGCTGGAAGGATTAGGTAATTTGAAAAAATCCACCTCCTCGGGATTCGAACCCGCCATCTTTCGGATTGTAGCGTAGTGCCTCAAGCAACTATGCTACCGCGTGCCCCCAGGGCCCTAAAATGGACGTGTGATATAATAACGCATGAATTTTCTGATGTCACCTTTCGCCACATGGGAACTTGATAAGAGATAAGGTTTCCGAATTTTGCGGAAACTTCCTGTCTTTGGTGTCATATAATGGTAACCGGATTCTAACGGCGGGTTTGCGGGGCTTACATTGCAGGAAGCAAATTCAGTGCAGCCGGGTTTTATTTTCTCACTGCGGTTACCATGGAGATTGCTGTCTTGTGAGATGTGACGTCACGTAATCTGGCAGAACGTTACAGAAGTTTCAGTGTAGAGGGGTAAGCGGAGGGTTACTAAAGTAACACATTTAGGGAGAGAGAGGGCCCTCAAAGCATAAAGAATGTCTCCTACTGGTTCGTTAAGGGCTCCTATCTCAGTCCTCCAATTTATTATATGACGGCCATATTTTACATTTTTCTATCCTTAAAACGAGTTTATCAGTGATAATATTCCAGCAGACAGATGACGTCACATTCTAGAAGACAAAAATATAAATATGACCGGGTTAATATATTCCAATAGCAGATAAACTGGGACCATTCTGTGTATCATTCCTTAAGTAACTGTATGCCGGTCACGGTAGCTCAGAGGTCTAAGGCATGAACTGTCTTCCTTCGCTCGGAAGCCGGGATCGTGGGTTCGAATCCCACTCAGGTCATGGCAGTTTAGTGTTTGTTTGTTTGTTTGTTTGTTTGAGCGTGTGTTTGCGTTTTTGTGTGTTTATGTACAGGTAGTGGCCTTGCGACGAGCTGATCACCCACCCAAGGAGTCCTACCGAATTTCTAAGATCTAATAAACCGAAATGAAACGGAGAGTTTCATGGAGGTAGGCCAAGGCCAAAATAGGGGCTGTAGCGCCAAAGTAAAAAATGAAGGTGACCGTATATGAACCACCACCAACACCACAGCGTGCACGTTTGTCGGTACTACATCCCCTTCACAATAAGTGAAATCCAAATGCAGGATTACATCCCAGTAAGACGTAATCACGATAATTAGCTACGTACGTGAACTGTCATTCTGAGGCAAGGACAATGCTGAACAACAAAGTATCCGAGTTTCCCACGTATAATTCAGTTCATATATGAATTTTGTTTCGCAAAACACTGCCAAGGTGGCACGCGATAGCGTAGTTGGTTGAGGCACTATGCTACAACCAAGAAGGTCGCGGGTTCGATTACCCATAGGGTCACTGGATTTTTCAATTGACCTAATTCTTCCAGCCGCATTATGGCCCTGGGGCGCGTAAAGCTGACATTACGGCCATCTGCTAGCCGATTGTGTGGAAAATGTGGGAGCCCCGACGTCTCAAAACCCTCTGTGTCTCCACGGCACATTACAGTGGTAGCTTTAGATTTGCGGAAAAAATGATAGCGTAGCTGGTACAGTGAGTGGCTACAGACTGGAAGATCCAAGGGTCGGAGTTCGAGCCCCGGCAGGGTCAAGAATTTTCTTTCTACACGTCGTCCAGACTAGCTCCGGGGTCTATCCATTCTCCTACCCAACGGGTACCCGCGGCTGTTCCCCCCCCCTGAGGTAAAGCGGCCGGGGCATGAAACTGACCACTCACCTTCAACCAGTGCCGAGGTCAAGAAAATATAGATCTACTCCCCTCACGCCTTCATGGCGTAGAGTTTAATTAGTTAAACACAGAAGCAATTTTGGGGAATGCGGTAGCGTAGTTCGTTGATGCACTATGCTACAAGCTGGAAGGTTGCGGGTTCGAGTCCCGTTGAGGTGTATTTTTCAATTGAACTAATCGTTCCAGTCGCACTATGGCCTTAGGGTCGACTCAGTCTCTAACAGAAATGAGTGCCAGGGATATTCCTGGGAGTAAAGGGTGGCAGGCGCATAAGGCTCACAACCTTACCGCCATCTGTGAGCCTACTATCCAAAGAAAATGTGGGAGCCTCGAAGTCTCACAACCACAATGGACTTCATGGTCTATTGCAGGGATAGCTTTAATTTTACATGAACAAATTAACCTTTAAAAAATACTGCTGATTGTTGTTATTTCCTTGAAGTAACATAATTTAGCTTTATATTGATAACGAACTGAAGTAGAAAATAATGCAGTATATATTTTACGACCTTAAAAATAGCAATTCCATGAAGCATACTGAACTAATGTTCTACGTTCTTTAAATATGCAGCGACAGAAAGGTAAAGATGTATTATGAGAAGGCGCCCTGTGACACGAAATTCATTGCAAAAGAGAGAAGCAAGTCGTTCCCAAGAGCATTTCTGCGGAACAGCCTACATCACTGGCATTTGTGTTAAATTTTACACATAAAATATTGTGACATATCAAAGCATCGCCAGGCAACGGCACAATAAAAACCTTCTCGCTTAAGGTCACGCAACAATAGGACGAATATTTACAGCTCGTTGCTAAGCAATAGCCAGCGAACCAAATGCACTGGAGAGATAGTTATCACGTGACTTGTGTCGTGTAGTGCGACATCAGGTAGCAAAAAGGTGTCGTGTAGNTGTTTTCTGAGCGGTTTGCGCCATGCAACAATAGAGGGGCTGTGTTTTCTGTGTGTGGTCCGTGCCGAGAGGATTTGCGAGAATACGGGAATGGGAATTGACTTCACTTGAGTTCCACAGTTTCAAGGGAACAGCAGTGTTGCCAGAAGAAGAATTAGAAGACTTAGTTGTGACGTTACACGTGCTACAGTTACAGTAACCTTGAGAGTGTGAGAACTACTTATAGTTACGACTAGTGAAGATTCGTTAAACCAATTCACCAATCCAACCCCACGCCTTAATCACTGATACACGTGGAAATAAAATTTCGATGGGACAAATTAAAATAAAAAAATTGCACTGCAAAAAGTGTTAAATTTTACTGTACAGGAAACTAATCAATACTTCGGAGGTTATTTTTATGCATTCCATTATATATGCAGAAGACAAAATTTTAAGGATAATTTTTATTGCATTAAGTTTTTCATTTATTTATCCTACAGTGTCTTTGCAGATTGAGTGGTTTCTTACAGATATATGTTTGACTAGAGTTACAAATAAAGAGGTTGTAACGGTGTACCTACTTTTTTCAATGCCTCTTCCAGCCCATTCATAGCCCCGGCCTCTTTTTCAGTGCCGTGATCTTTCTTCACAGAATGTAGGACCCCTTGGGCGAGTGATCAGCCCGTCGCAAGGCCTCTATCTAAACACAGGACAACACAAACATAGAATAAAGGCAAACGCACACCAAACATCCATGCCTTGAGTAGGATTCGAACCCACGAACCCAGCATCCAAGAGAGCGAAGGCAGTTCATGCCTCTTTTTTTTAATTCCAACTGGGTCCACTCGACACGGCGGCCACTGATTGGCTTATTGTAGCCTGCCCCGGGTGATTATGATGATGGAGAATTTGGTGGAATGAAGATTGGCAGGGGAAACCGAAGTACTCGGAGAAAATCCGCCCCATCGTCACCTTGTCCACCACAAATCCCACTTGACCAGACGCGCGATCGAACCAGGACCGCCGCGGGGGGAAACCAGCGACTAACCTCTTGAGCTATGGCGCGACCTCAGTTCTTGCCTCAGACCGAGCGGCTACCGTGACTGGGCGTGTACCGATACAAACCAAACTTATATCTAAATCCATTAATAATTTCGTCGAAAAGTATTAAATTGCTTCAGATATGAAATTTGTGGGATGGCGGACGCATAGGATCTTTCGAGTACAGTTTCACTTTATGTACAAAATCTAATTACGGATCTGACAAGAGCAGCTTCATTTCCAGGAAACCATGCTCACTTTTGTTCATTTACATTTTTTATCTGTTTTTGTTCTATATTGTGCCGTAGAATTTTATTCTCATTTTGTATATTTCTCCTCCTCCTGTATAAAGCCCTCTACATAATGGCGTGTCGGTTTACAAGGCGATACAGCTGTCTTCAAATTACAGTCGAATTAATCTTCAAATGAACTAACCCACAATGAAAGTCCACCATAACTAACGTCCACTTTCATTACAGTAGATTGCAGCTATAAAGCAACAAATTAGTTACAGTTTAATAGAACAGTAAATGAGGTTAATTAATCATTACTTAGATCCCACTCAGATTCACAGTAGACCTGTGCACGAAATAACAGCTAATTAAAATTTAATATGTTACTGAATAGCATTTTTAAGTCTAGAAAATGGTATTCTAACTAATTATACTAACCCAGCAGATGTTCAGGCTTCAAACATGTTAATGTCCTGTAATAAAACTACCATACATTTACAAGAAAAGCGCAAATATAAACAAAATAAATCTGACCGTGTTGGTGAATACCAAAATGGCGACTGCAAGCAACATACAGATGTAGTTTAAATGATCACAGCCATTTGAATGTAATGTTGCAATAACAGTACTTGGAATTTCAGCACCGCTAATACAAAATTCCACCAAAGGACAAAATACTTTGTTGGATTTGAGGTTCTCACAGACTGTGCTTCTAACCTGAAGCATGCTGGTTTATAGCATGGCTCGTTATTTGACCCTGAAGTTGGAGTCGACATGTTCCTCCGAAACGTTGGTTGACTTGCTCCCATCCACACAGCGTTATATACCAAAAGAGTGAACTCTTTGATTATTTCCATCTCTCATCTTCAGAATTTGTCTCCTTCAGATCCACATTAATTTTAGCTTACTCGCTCCTTCCCGGTCAGACAAGTGAACGCTTCCAAAGCGATGTTTTGTATGGACGTTTCTATCTGCCGTGCATTTGTGCCTCAACAAGCACTAGCGAAGGTTAAAGCAAAAAGGAATAATTGTAAAGGCACAGAACAGAGCGGTTTTTTATGGAGAACAAATGTAACTGAAATTAAAATTCAGATCGTCCCTGTAGCATACCAACTGCCAACATGGACATTACCCTTTTTTGAGAGGCTCATAGTTGTTCATCCCGTTAAAATATCCCTCGCATTTCATGGAACAAGAAAGTTAAACACCCTTGTAACAAATATCCCTTCAGTGCGCTGTGTCCTGCAGCAGGCGAATCCAGTCCACACACACATACACACACACACACACACACACACTCTCTCTCTCTCTCTTTCTTTAACAGCCAGAGACATGTTTTTCTCTAGCCTAAGTCTTTGTCTCTCACATCAAGTTTCGAACTATAGTTTAGAACACAGATGTCACTTCTTAACTGAGTAAAATATTTATTGTCCATCTTGTAATCATTGATGTAATCGTTTAGTGAAACACAAAACTGACGAATAACACTGGTGAATTCGAATTTCGTGAATAGTAAATCAGTTGATTTTTATTGCAGGGAAAGAGTAATATTTCAGTCAGCCAGGTGAAACCTTACCATCGCCTCTCTCGAGGAAGAAGTTTGCTAATGATTGAATAGGTACTGATTAACACAGAAGAGACAACAGTTTTGAGTAAAATTTAGGGTAAACAATTATTACTCTTTTCCCTGAGTCCTCAATGTCCTACTTTGTATGCTTGTTTACCTCTCTTAAATAGTGGTTGTCATCTCTATACTTTTCTGATTATTTCCTTCTATTAACTTTTCTTATTATTACCTGTCCCACATTATTGTTCATTAAAAGCCGAAAGCAATGAATAAATACATATTTTAAGAAATAAAAACTTGGCGGTGGTCAAGCTTAAGACCGTTCAAGTGACTCAGCTGCCGTTGTAGGATAAGTAAGATATGCATGATCTGCTTTGCAAAGCCTTTACTGACAGAGGACTTGTGTATAGTGCAGAACGAAAAACTTTCAATAACCTGTTCTATATGCAATACTTACTCGCGACAAAAGGCCTAGCATATTCATAAGAAACAAACACGCCTTCTCGTCAGAGAGGATGCCACATAAGGACCATTACCGCAAGGGCTCAGTTGAAAAATATCTCTGGTCGTGAGTCTCAGGGGGCTTGATGCCATGACGAAATAATTAGTGGTAAACCTCCAGTCGTAAACTAACTTTGACTTCGACCCTGTGAGCCGTAGGAGATGACGAAAAGAAAACAGTGCCTGGGGACATAACTGGCCCACACTTGGTAGGGGATACAAATACGGGAACCTGGCCCTCCAGACAGGGTGGAGTCTCCAATCTGAGAGAGTATAACATGGTCATGAGTCTTACGGGACTTGGGGCTCAGAAAAACAACAGACCCATCCCCTCTTCAGAGAGGATGTTACGTAAGGGCTACGACGGCAAGGGTTCAGTTGAAGAAAAGTTGCTGGCCGTGAGTCTCAAGGGACTTGACGCCAAGATGAAATAATTGGCGGAGAAACTCCAGTCCTAAAGTAACTCTAATTCTGACTATAAACAGAAGCAAGGGAGTCTCTTGAGTGGCAGTCTAAGATGACTGGGAAAAATGGCAAGAAAGAAATTAGACTGTGCATAGAAGACTTCATGTGTGCTGCAGTGTAATTGTGACTGTTATAAATCTGTTGCCGAGATACGACTAGTGAAGGTTGAGAACACTAGTGTGTGAGTGTGTAACGGCGAAATGTAAAGTGTGTAAATCAGCGATAGCGCTGTAATTACCTGTAGTTCCGAGCGGTGTGAGTATGTATGTATGTATTATGGGAGAGGGTGGGTTTCCCCATGCACTTAGACCAGTTATTGGTCCATTGTGCGTCCCCCCTTTTAATTTCTACTGTCGCCATACCCTACCGGTAACGGTGCGTGCCATCAGCCCCCTTAGAGCCAACGAGGGCGGCCCCCGGTACCTTGACGCTTCCCCCATCCACCAGAGGCATTTGAGACTACTTGGGCGGGAAAGGGCCTGTAATTTAGCTCAGAGGTCTCCTAAAGACATGAGGTCCTTTTACGTGCCGTAAATCTACGACACGGGACACAAGCTGTGTGAGTAACGTGTCAATAAATCCAATCATCCAATCAAAAACCCGTCATCAGTTATTAATAAACGTGACAATATCTATTATATATTTCAGAATCATCCTGCCAACTACGATTATATATTCTTTGTGGACTCTTTCCCTTATGAATCTCAACGAAAATTTGGTATGCATTTCTATGTTCCTTCATTCGTGCCTCATATCTTACTCATCTTTTGTGTGGCTGCATCATAGTTCAAGCGGTTAGTCGCTGGCTTCCCACCACAGCGGCCCGGGTTCGATCCCGGGTCGGGTCAAGTGGGATTTGTGGTGGACAAAGTGGCGCTGGGGCAGGTTTTCTCCGAGTACTTCGGTTTCCCTTGCCAATCTTCATTCCACCAATTGCTCCACAATCACCTTCACCTATCAACTGGGGCTGGTACAATAGGCCAGAAGAGGCCGCAGTACAAGGGACTTAGTCCCAACCCACTAGCAATAATAAAAATACTTATCTCTTCCTTCTCGATCTGATTATTTCAAAGTATTACGCAAGGAGTACATTTTATGATGCTGCTCCTTATTGAGTTTGCTTAATTCCTTACAGTTGTCAGTTACTTGACCTTTCCTACGTCCAAAATATCTTCCTCATCTCTGAGTAATTCTGATTTACTTGCTGTAGTTTCAATTAGTTAACTGAACTGAAAGGCAAAGGACCAGACAGCCAAATCAGGCTTGGCATATTGCCGAAAACTGATGCAGCATAATGTAGGTTCGCCGACGTGCAAGTACAAATTACTAACTCTCCATACCTAGCTAACTAACTTCACAGAGCTGAGCCCTTCTTGGGAAGCCGCCAAATGTGCAGCTACTCAAGAACTTCCCAGCATTTTATGGAACCCGAAAGTTCATTACCGTGTTCCTCAGGTAGATCGATCCAGTCCACATTACCTCAGACTATCTCTCTAAGATCCATTTCAATATTATCCGCCCGCCTACGTCTTGGTCTTCTCAGTGGTCTCTTTCCTTCCGGCATTCCCACCAATATTCTACATGCACTTTTCTTCTCCATATTCGTGCTATATGACCTGCCCATCTCATCCTCCTTCACTTTAACTTTAATTATACTCGTACTTAGAGAAGGATACAAGTTATGAAGCTTCTCATTATGCAGTTTTATCCAATCTCCCTTCAATTAATCTCTCTTCGGTACAAACGTTATTCTCAGCACCCTGTCAGAGACAAAGTTTCACACCCATACGGAATCACAGGCAAAATTATAGTTTTGTATGTTCCATTTTTATTATGTTTTTAGACAGCCGACCGAGAGGGCAAAAAGTTCTGAACTGAAAAGTAAAGTAAGTAAAAAGTAAAGCTATCCCTGTAACAGGCCATGAAGGCCCATAGGGTTGTGAGACGTTGAGGGTCCCACAGTATCCAGACAATCGGCTCACAGATGGCGGCAAGGTTGTCAGACTTACGCGCCGGCCGCACTTTACTCCCCAGGAAAATTATTTAATTAATTCCTGGTACTCATTTCTGTTAGAGGCTGAGTCGACCCCAAGGCCATATTGCGGCCGGAAGAATTAGGTCAATTGATAAAAATCCAATGACCGCATCGGGACTTGAACCCGCGACCTTCCGGGTTGTAACTTAGTGCCTGAACTCAAAAGTAGCAAACATGACCCGAAATCAATCTCCTCTTATTTTCCTCCTCAATCAAATTTTGATTTGTCATCGTTGTTCCCAAATATTTGAACGGTGCCACATTTTCAAAACATCTATAAACTATCTTTATGTCAAGATTTTGCCAGGCATTCTGGCGACGAGACAGCAATATACAGTTAGTTTTCTCTGTGTTTACTTCCGGGCCAACCTCCTTACTAGCGTCAAGAAGGCCGTGCCACAGCTCAAGCGGTTAGTCACCGGCTTCCCAAGGCGGCAGCCAAGGTTCGAGCCCGGGCCTGTTAAGTGTGATTTATGGTGGACAAAGTGGCGCTGAAGCAGGTTCTCTCCGAGTACTTCAGTTTCTCTTGCCATTCTTCATTCCACCAAATTCTCCATCATCATAATCACCCGGGGCAGGTAAAATATGCCAATCAGTGGCCAACATGCCGAGTGGACCCAGCTGGAATCTATCCCCACTATGCGAAATGAAAACGATACTACCGTCAATTAAAGATTCTGTACTCTTCTTTATGGCTTGTATGTTATCACCCAGTAGATTCACATCATCAGCATAGATCATCAGCTGATGTCTTCCATTCAATTTCAGTCCCACCTGGTTTTCCTGGATCTGCCTAATGGCATATTCAATTGCAATGTAGGAAAGCAGTGGCGATAAAGCATCTCCTTGTCTTAGATCATTCTGGATAGAAAACTATGAGAAAAATGTTTACCTATACGGACTATACTATACGTTTCGTTTAAAAAAGTAAGTAAGTAAAAGTAAAGCTAGCCCTGTAACAGGCCGTGAAGGCCAATAGAGTTGTGTGACGTTTAGGATCCCACATTATCTAGACAATCGGCTCACAGATGGCGGCAAGGTTGTCAGCCTTACGCGTCGGCCGCGCTTTACTCCCCAGGAAAATTATTTTATTTAACTCCTGGTACTCATTTCTGTTAGAGGCCGAGTGAACCCCAGGGCCATAGTGTGACCGGAAGGACTAGGTCAATTGAAAAAAATCCAATGACCTCATCGGTATTTGAACCCTCGACTTTCTGACTTGTAGCATAGTGCCTTAACCACTACGCTACCGCGTGCCCCCACTATCTGGCGATTTGTACCTTTTCAAATTTTCAATAGCAATTTAAGCTTCAAATAGACTAGGATCATATAATAATTCTGTGGTTCTATGTAGTTCTGTCTAACATCATTAACCCTATGTACATACACTAACTTATAGGAAAGATTTCTTCAACTTGTTCAGATTATTGTGCCAATCTGCAAACAAATCACCATTCTCATCCTTTACTAAGTTGCTTTTAGGTTGGTATCCCTTCTTAAATTAATTTGTTCCTCTATACAGGTCTCTAATATTCCTGTTCTTACTGTTTATTGCAAGCTCATTAATTTTGACTTTCAGATATTGCCTCTTCCCATTCCTGAGATGCTTGCTGGCTACATGTAGTATATATTGTTCAGATTATGCAAATTTATTTCGCTGTGATCCTGTAACCACTGCAATTTGGCTTCTTTTCTTTGATCTAATAATTCTGAGCATTTTTACTCAAACCATGGCTTATGTTTCTTCATTTCATAATAATTTTGACTATCTTTGATTGAAATTTCGATATCCTCTCTAATATTTTCCTAAGCTCTATTAATATCCACCCCACCGCCTAAGTTCTCCAAAGCTGCGAACCTATTTGAGATTTCAACATGGTACTGTCCTTTACCCTCTGCTTCTTTTAATTTCTTGAAATTACACCTCTCCATATAAATTCTCTGCTTTGTTTGATTACTTACTGCCAGTCTCTCCCTAACTTTTGCCACCACCAGGTAGTGGACAGTATTACAATTTTCTGCCTGTACGAATGGACATCAAGTATAGTTGTATGTCGTCTCCTCTATATAAAAAAATGGTCAATTTGGTTGCGTGTCTTACCATTAGGAGGTGTCCAAATAAATTTATGAATGTTACGGTGTGGAAACATTGTACTTACTCTCTAAATCAGTACACAATTCTAGGATCCGGTACATCCGAACAGGAGGTTCTCTCCTTTAGTACAAAACCTCACTTATCTTGTCTCATAGGGCAATTTGCCCAGTATCGACAGAAAATTTTCTGGATTTTATAGCTTTAAAGCTGTGAAAACAACTGTGTGCCAAGCACAGTCAAGTTTAAGGGCCTACGGAAAAGGCTGGTGTGCTTTAGTAGCTGCTGGATGGCTCTCAAGGCTCCATAGAGGACTGAAGTATTATCCCTGATATACAAATCAGATGGTCGACATTACCTTATCGAATGAACCTTAGAAAACAAACACCGTGGCGTATGTAGACATTTTTCGGAAGAGTTGCAAAATCAGTAAAGAAAACCAGATAATATTAAATATATTTGAAAGTATATAAATTATAAATCATCCAACACTCTTGTAATTTTTCAACACTGCTAACACTAGACCTCGCCACTGAACATTATTCTGAGCCAAGTTCTGCCTATATCCGATCTTCGTAAGACCCATGCTACATCCAACCAGCTACTCCGACTTTTAGGTGCACGAGTCATAGTAAACTTACTCATCAAAATTCTGTATGCATTCCTTCTCTCCGCATTCTAGCCACATGCCGAGTCCACAGTAATCCCCTAAAATGCAACAACTTTAAGTGACTTACATGAACACGAAGTTTCTCGTTACGTAAGAGGATATCACAAATAGCCCATTTCCTTCTTCCTTCTCAGATCTCAGCATTCTTTAGCATTTGTTTTAAAACACTTTCCAAATATTTTTGTTTTCATAGATTAGGTGCTCACAGCGGCGGCTGTTAAGATTTGTATCTTCTCGACTGAAACGCCTAGTAGTCCGCGGAAAGTAAACTGAAGTTTCGGAGGAAAATATTACCTCCATTTTCGTGGCCAAGTAGGAAATCATCCTAAAGTAAGCAGCAAGAAGATATCATGATATCTCTCTCCTGATGGTTTCTTGCCAGGCTTAATATTTAACTCTTAATATGGAGGCCATATTCTGCTCTGTAACCTCGGTTCAATTTCTTCGGACATCATGACATCATGTCCTTGAAGAGAGAAATCTTTTATTTATATTTTTCCACTATTCGTCTGGGCTTCGTATCGAGAGCAAACACCGAGAACCGGCTCTACGAGTGAACTACCTAGTGAACGCAAAAAAAAAGTGACAACTAAGAACAGGAACCTCAAATCAACAGGTACGAAAGTAATGTAAACAGTCCGCAACTACAATGGCGCATCCCGAAGAAATCACACCAGAACACAACAATAGGATCACCAATCAACAAAATCATAACCCTCCCAACATACATTGGCCAACCATGAACCCGCCAACATACCCTTCTTCACCAACTGTGATACCACCACAAATCCAAGCGACACAGGGGCATCTGCCCCCCCAACTACTACATAACAACAGTACAACAACAAATGCAACCACCCAACATGCATTACATAGACAACGAAGACAGAGGTCAACAATACAAAAAAATGACCTCATCCAGTGAAGATGAGGAAGAAGAAGCACAGAAAAAACAATAAAAAATGGCAAACAATCAGAGAAACAAGGAGAAAACCTCCAATCAACAAAAAATCTCCACAAACAACATAGAAACAAACAACCGATACGACCCATTATCTCAACAACCAGGAACCTCAAGCAATGAAATCACCATTACTCCAAAAATACCTAAACCGCCACCAATATTCATTCGTGGGGTATTACTCCGAAATGACAAAACGAATCCAAAAAAAAAAGCCGAACAAGAGCAATACTTCACCAAAAGTCTAGCAAACAGCATTGTCAAAATAAACTGTGAAACACCAGAAACCTAAAAAATGACCAGAGAATTCAACGAACAAAAAATATACCACCACACTTACCAACTGAAAGAAGAACGAGCATATAGAATAGTAATGAGATAATATCATCACTCAACAAAAATAGAAGACATAAAACAAGAACTAGCTGAATTAGGACACAGAGTCAGAAATATAATCAATGTAATTCTTAAAGCTACTAAAGAGCCATTGAACCTATTCTATGTAGACCTAGAACCAACCCAAAACAACAAAAAATCTATGAAATAACAGGGCTCCAAAATAGAATAGTAAAAATAGAACCTCCACACTCAAACAAAACAAATATAATCCAATGCATGAAATGTCAACAGTACGGCCAACAAAAACATACTGCAATAAGCCATACGCATGCGCCAAATGCAGAGGCCCACACAACAAGACAGACTGCAAGAAGACAATGGAAACACCAGCCAGATGCCCACTATGCGGGGGGAACCGCACCGCAAACTACAGACGATGTGAACACTTTCGTAAGCTAATCAAAGACACCAACAGAAGCTTTTACTCCACCAATCTACACAAATGAATACTACACGAGAAATATACAACCTTTAGAAATAACCCAACCCTGAAGCTATGCAGAAATCACAAAGCGAAATTTAACCCAAACAGAAGAAACAACTAACATACTAGCAAAATTCCTAGATGAATTAAAAAATTATTACAACAAAATACTATGGTACTAAACATGCTAACAACACTCGTCTACAAAACGAAATAAATGGCCAAATTCCTAAGAATAGCCAAACTAGTACACCTTCCATCATCTGTTAACAAGCTACCCAAATATTTAAAACATTTCACATTCTCCAGTTGTTTTTGGTCTATCTTTATTGTGATTGGGGTTGGTTGTCTCGAAATTTTCATTACTTTTGTTTTTTTCCACATTCAAAATTTGGATATCTTCAGAAAAATAACAGAAGACAACACAAAACTAAAAATTAAGCTGAAAGAACCAACCGACATAGAAAACGAATGTAAAAACTTCATCACCCTACTTCATGAAGCCGCCAAAACAGCAACCCCCATAAATGATCCAAAGAGCCCTACAAATAACATACCGTTAAGAATGAAAAAAAAATGAATAACCGAAAAGAGTCGAGCTGGATCAACCTGACAGAGGACTCACACTCCGGAAAACAGAGCAAAATACAACAAAATTAGCAATAAGCTAAAAACGCAATTACAAGAACTAAAGAACGAATCATTCGAGGACAATATCGCAAGCCTCACAAGACAGGACAGTTCCATCTGGCAACCAATAAGAAACAAAAGAAAGCCCATATCAGCATCACCACCAGTACGCAAATTCACATCACCACCAGGAAACTGGGCAGGAAGCCACAAAGAAAAAGCCGACCTATTTGCACATCTACTGAAAGTATTCACTCCATACAACAACAATCAAGCACAAGAAGTAAACTCACTTCTAACTGAACCAATACAAACACACCAACGAACAAAGCTCTTTACCCTAAAGGAAATGCAAGAAGCAACAAACACCCTAAAGCCAGTAAAGGCACCAGGCCATGATAACATCACAGCCGTAATACTAAAACGTTTACCAAGAAAGGGCCAAATAAAACTCCTACACATATTTAACGCCATACTTAGACTGGACTATTGGTCTCGTCCGCTCAAAATCGCCCAGATCATGTTGATCTTAAAACCACAGGAAAAAATCCAACCGACGTCATATCCTACTGACCGATAAGCCTTCTACCCACAATTTCAAAAGTCCTCGAAAAACTAATACTCAACATATTAAACCAAGAATAAAAACAATAAACATGGATACCGACCATCAGCTTGGTTTTCGACGAGCTCATTCAACAATCCAACAAAGCCATCGCATAGCAAATACCATAAACAACGCGCTAAATAACAAACAGTACTGCACACCAGCATTTTTAGATATAGCCCAAGCTTTTGACAAAGTCTGGCATCCTGGCTTTCTTTGCAAAATAAAATGAATCTTCCCAAAAAATTATTACAATTTATTCAAGGCATATTTAAGCGAAAGAATTTTGGAAGTCAAAATAAATGAGGAAATATCCAACCCCCTACCAATCCACTCAGCGGTGCCCCAAGGAAGCTTACTCTCTACACACATGATCTACCCACAACAACAAAAACGATAATAGGTACTTTTGCAGATGACACTGCTATCTTCGCTATCCACGGCAATCCAACCACAGCCTCCTCTCATCTACAGGATCATGCAATCCTCATAGAAGCATGGCTGAACAAATGGAAAATCAAGGTAAACGAATCAAAGTCCACACAAATAACCTTCACCGTCCGAAAAGGCACGTGCCCCCCAGTACAAATAAATCACACAAACATACAACCAAAAGAACAGGTCAAATACCTAGGATTAACCTTTGACAGCAAACTAAACTGGAGACATCACAATATCAAGAAAAGAAAACAGACAGACCAGAATACCAAAGAACTCAACTGGCTCATAGGAACAAAATCCCACCTCTCCATCGAAAACAAGTTACTAATCTACAAAATAGTCATCAAGCCTATATGGACATACGGCATAGAACTCTGGGGCTGCGCCAGAAAATCCAACATCGCCATTATACAGCGTGCCCAGTCCAAAATACTCCGATCCATCACGAACGTACCCAAGCACCCTACATACAGATCTAAAAACTCCTTACGTAACAGAAGTCTTCCGAGAAAACAGCACCAAGTACTTCAACAAACTACAAAATCACTCCAACCCACTTCTTCAACCACTACTACAACCTCACCAAAAGCGAAAGAATTTGGCCACCAGATCTAACGAACTGAGGAGAACATCACTGGATGTTTATTCCGCACACGCCAGAAGAGTGTACAATAAATAGCTATTATATTGTACAGCAATCGGCACATTGACTTATAGGTTGTACAGTCTGGTTGTCAATAAAGAAAAGAGAAAAAGAAATTCTATCACACTGAGAGACTACGTTTCACATGTGTACACAATAATTGGCAATATTAAGACTGGTACCTTCGCCGAAAAATATTTATTTTCCGTTTAAGTATTATCGGAGGAAGTTTCAGTAGGTAAACACAATGTGGCGCTGCTGATATATTACTTTATAAGCAGTCTACGAGTCTCGTAAGTGAGACTTTAATGTGCAAATATTTATTTTCATAAAATAAGAACGCAGTATACAAAATTCCGTTGAATATAAAATTAATAACGATGTTCCTACAAGTTGCAACCTTGTAAACATTTAGGTGTTTGCCTGTTGTAATGAATTTTCTCCGCTAGTATGAAGATTTCCTTGTTACTAAGCACCAGGTCATAGACGTATGCAAGGAGAATACTTAAATCCTGGCAAGATGGCTGATACTACTAAAGCTCACGATCCAGCAGTCCTTATTCTAGGACAGGGAAGTACTGAGGAGCATTCTGGAAATGATTATGAAGGGCGAAATCAACTGCCACGCGGTCGGCAGTTTTCTTTCACTGGCTCTATAGCCCTCTTGGGCCCTGGTCTCTGATTTCTTTTCAGTTATAGAATCATATTACAGATGGTAGGACTCCTTGGATGAGAGATCAGGTCGTCGCAAGGGCTCTACCTAAACACATGACAGCACAAGCATTAAAAAACACATACAAATACCAAACAATCCATACCTTGTGGGGGATTCGAACCCACGATCTCGGCTTCAGAGTGAGCGAAGACAGCACATAACATAGACAACACGCTCGGACACCGTGATCGGCAACGGTATATACATATGATGAGGAAGGTTTTTCAACTACATAACGTGTTGATACCCTCGTTCTGGAATGAATAACATAAATTGTGTAACAAGAACAGCAGAACTGCGTATTTTATATGCCGTAAATATTCAACTAAACATCATAAATAAAAGAGTCTAGTCTCGAACTAAAGTATTACATCAGCTCAAAAAGTTGAGGAACCCTGGATATTTTTCGAATACCTATGGTGCATACACGTGTATGTTGTACGTGATGTTGGCAGCTCAAAAATTACTGCCCATGTTTGGAAACGAGTATACACACGAAGAATGCCGTCTTCTGGGATGTGGCATCGTGTAGATCTTCTATAAACCGACGTTTCGGAGGAACATACCGCTTCTATCTTCAGGGTTTTCTGTAGCCAACATACTCACGTTGGCTCCTCTATCGCGGATTTTTCTACCCTGAAGATGGAGGCGATACATTCCCCCGAAACGTCGGTTATATATATATACACACGTTTCCGAATAAGTAATAATAATTTATTTAATGTTTTGTTTATAAGACCATTAATTTTGTGTATTTTAATTTTTAAATTTATAGACATGAGCTAGGTATTTAAAGAAAATATTCTGTTTTACATGGTAGCAAGCATTCCCTACGCTCTGTCTGCTTTTAGTTGCACCCGACTACTCTCATATTTTAAAACACGGTTTCTTATAATCTTCAGTGGAAATTGTATTTCCCATCAGCCTTTAAACAATTTGAAGCTCCATTGTACAAACTTTAACATAATTAATTAGATGAGATGGAAGTACTTTTCTTAATGGTTTCCTGTTTGTTCAGTGGAAGACTGCTAATATTTGAACAGCAATACATGCGCTTTCACTGTGAATTATTTTCATTTCTTGGCAGTCTATTTTACTTTAAATAAGGACATGATCAGTACCACAAAACTAATTAATTACATAATTACATCGTCCTGTAGACGAAGAGTTAATCTATGTAATACGAATCGTTATACAGTGCGTACAATCAAGTGCGCGCCGCGGCTGCAATTTGCCGTGAGTCATACCACCGCAGAACGGATGCAGTCGCGGGGAGGAGTTGCAACACTCCCCGCGACTGCATCCGTTCTGCGGTGGTATAACGAATTACATAGATTAACTCTTCGTCTACAGGACGATGTAATTATGTAATTAATTAGTTTTGTGGTACTGATCATGTCCTTATTTAAAGTAAAATAGACTGCCAAGAAATGAAAATAATTCACAGTGAAAGCGCATGTATTGCTGTTCAAATATGAGCAGTCTTCCACTGAACAAACAGGAAACCATTAAGAAAAGTACTTCCATCTCATCTAATTAATTATGTTAAAGTTTGTACANGTCTAAATCACGAACTGTCTTGGCCCGTTCGAACGCTGGGATCGTGGGTTCAACTCCCACCCAAGACATGGATGTCTGTCTACATTTATTCTGTGTTTGTGTTGTCCTCTGTAGGTAGCGGCCTTGCGACGGGCAGATCCTACGTCTAAGGAGTCCTACCGACTGTCTTATGATTAAGAAACTGAAGTGAAAAAAAGCGTTTCGCGGATGTCCTGCGCTCCAAAGTGGGAGCAACAGGAAAGAGAGAGAGAGAGTAGTCTATAGAACATGTGGTAGTGTGTCCATGGAACACACTACCTGGAACAGAGAAGTAGCTCTAAACAATTTATTATCTCCTTGAACCATCCTAGATTGTAAAATTAGAAATACAGGACATGCCAAGGTGAGGATTGTCGTGATGAAGGAACTTCGTTTGTTAAAGTTTCATATTGCACTATCGCCACATGCTATTCAGTTTTGTGCATAACTTCAATGAAGCTCTCGTGTAATATTCGTTATTTTAGGGCTACACTTTCCGGACCATACGGTCATCAAGCCTTACGTTCTTCAATCTAAGAAGCCACTGCCGTCACAGTTCGCCACACACATATAATGCAGCTTTGGTAACAATTGTAGGGTTTTACGTTCTCGCGACGATGGTTAGGCAGAGTTCTGCAGTATCTTCTGGGACATAAAGCTGTGTAGTCTGTTGAAAGGCAGAGGAACATGTCGCCTCCGCCTTCAGATCAGAGTCGAAGAATAAGCCAAGCAAGACACCAGCATGAAACAGCTACCAAACAGAGCTGGTATTTTGCTTGGATTATTCTTAAACGCTGAAGACTGAGGCTACATATTCCATATTCAATGGCGCCATATCACAGAAGACAAATTTTTTATAAAATTTCTTGAGAACCCTATTCAACAGGTTCGCTTAATGGGGGGATGGAGTCCAACTGGGTCCACTCGGCAAGGCGGCCACTGATTGGCCTACTGTACCTGCCCCCGGTGATTATGATGATGGAGAATTTGGTGGAATGGAGATTGGCAGGGGAGACCGACGTACTCGGAGAAAACCCGCCCAAGCGCCACTTTGTCCACCACAAATCCCACTTGATCAGACCCGGGATCGAACACGGGCCGCCGGGGTGTGAAGCCAGCGACTGACCCTTGAGCTATGGCGCGGCTTTATTCAACGGGTTACTTAAAAATAAAGGTATTAATTTAACGTTGTAGAATCCAAACGGTTGTCAGAATTATTTTGCGTGGTACATCCTGAATACAGTTATATAAATGTCTGGACTCCATCAAAATATTGTCACATGATGGGTCGGTCACGCGACAAATAACTTCACGCCGTTCTGGATGTAGCAAATTTATTGCACATTGGCTCTTACATTTACACAATTAACAATCTCACAACTACTGCCATCGGCAGTATCACAATTACTTATCCTACTTCCATTCACTCCGGCAAATGCTAGACTGCAACTGACTGGTTATTCCCTCTCATTGACGAATACTCCTGTTATGTACCCTTCGCACTGACAACACAGAGAACAGTTACGTGATACCTAACATTGTTGCATAACGTCGTGTTTACAGGTGTTGCTGGGAACGCTACCGAGAGTTGTTTATTGCTGCGTAGTAACCGCGGTGTCCCCTGTTACGTCACAATGGAAAGTGCTGTTACGTCACCGCGGGAGGCAACGGAGTGTTTACTGGCCTGTTACCGTAGCAGCGGTAGTTGCTCCCATGCTGTTACGTCACCACTGGAAGGGGGTATGTCTTGCATAGCGCAAATACGTCACAATATTGCAAATTATACACCTTATTCTCAAACGATGTAATACAAGAGAACAGTTATCTCATTTATATCTTTCACTTGAACAATCATATTCTGAATATATTACGAATAGAAATAACATCCACACATGACAGTTATCAATTTGGATGATGAAGATGATATCACCTCTGGAAAGCTGCTTTGGTTCTGCATCATATCTACTGATCTGTGTATAACTTACAATTCATTTTATGTTAAATTCATTAAAATTTGTTGGATATAATCAGTTCTGTTTTGTTGTGTTTCAGATATTATCTGATGTTGCCGGTTATTGTTGGTTGACATCTTGTGATTGAAACATGAAAGTCTATTGTATTCTGTATATTTATATAGTGTATTGTTTGCGCACCCATTTATCCTTTAGGTATAACACTGACTTTTGTTTCGCGAGAGTGGAACATGTGGCCGGTGATATGAATATCACAACACGACAAAGACACTAATAAATTTTATGTTATGAGTAAAACTATATTCTATATTATTTTGGACCACTAGCACAACTACTCTGACACCCAGCGTTTGTCATGCCATATCCACTACAATGCAGAAGAATGAGGTGTCTGTTCTAGGTGTCAGCGAAGTGCGGTGGAAAGGACAAGGTGAAATAAGAAGTGGTGATTATACGGTGTATTATTCCGGAGGTGAACGGGCTGAAAGAAGTGTGGCATTAGTGGTGCATAAAAGTGTAGTGAGGAGTGTTGTTAAGAAGATTGTTTGTAATGACAGAATTATTGCTCTGAAGTTAAAGGCGGAACCGGTAGATATACTGGTTATGCAAGTGTACATGCCAACATCAGTGTATGAAGATGAAAAAGTAGAAAAAGTGTATGACACAATTGAAGAAATTCTTCAGGAAGATGGAAGAGGTGACACAAACAGCATCATATTGGGAGACTGGAATAGCATTGTTGGAGATGAACCATATCAGAATATTGTTGGATCACATGGACTAGGAAGACGGAATCACAGGGGTCAAATGCTTATTGACTTTTGTGAACGAAATGGATTGATTGTTACCAACACTTGGTTCAAGAAGCCAAAGAGAAGAATTTACACATGGAAGGCACCTGGGGATTGGAAGAGGCATCAGCTGGACTACATCCTTGTGAAACATCGATTCAGAAACAGTGTGAAGGATGTGAAGACGCTTCCTGGGGCAGACATTGACTCTGACCACAACTTGCTGGTTGCCAAGTTCCGAACCAGGTTGAAGAAAATTATAGGATTTCGAAAGCGCAGACCCAGATGGGATTTGGAGAAGTTATATGCTCAAAGACAAAGCGTGCAAGAGACTCTAGAAGAGAAACTCGGTGCAATTGAAGGTGAAAGCGGAAATGCTGAAGCGCAGTGGAACGATATAAAAGAATGCATGTTAGATACTATCAGTGATTTGGTAGGTAAAGTTGAGAAGATAGCAAGAAAACCATGGGTTACACAGGAGATGATGAGTAAAATGGAGGAGCGAAGGAAATGGAAGAATGTCAACAATGAAGAAGGCAGGAGGAAATACAGGAGACTGAGGAATGAATTGAAAAGAGCCACGGACAGGGCCAAAAAGGAATATCTTGAGAAGATATGTAATGAGATTATGGAATTTCAAAGAACAGGCCGTTATGATTTGATGTACATGAAGACAAAAGAACTAGGATGGAAAGAGAATCATGGGATTCAAAATGTTGGCATCGAAGACTCCCAGGGGAATAGAATAGTAGATCAGAGGCAAGTGCTGAAAATTTGGGAAAATTATATTTCAGAACTATATGATCGACCTAATCGGCCAGAAACCTTAGAAGTTGAACCGGAAGAAGAAGTAGATACAGACGAGAAAGGACCATATATTTTACAAAGTGAGGTGGAAAAAGCTATCAAGGAAATGAGGAAGGGAAAGGCTACAGGAGATGATGATGTACCTGGAGATGTGCTCAAGTTACTGGGAGAAGGTGGTTTGAAAACACTGACAAAACTAATGAACACCATATATGAAAGTGGAGAGTGGCCCAAGGACTTTACAGAAGTTACAATGATTGCCTTAAAGAAAAAGACAAAAGCTACAAAATGCAGCGACCATCGCACAATAAGTCTTATTGCACATACAGCAAAGATAATAGCAAAGATACTTAAAAGAAGAATTGAAAGGAAAATAGAGGATGTACTTGGAGAAGATCAGTTTGGATTTAGAAGAGGAAAAGGAACCAGGGATGCAATTGGGATGATGAGAATTATAGCGGAACGAACTTTGGAGATAGATGAAGAACTGTGTGTTTGCTTCATAGACTGGCAGAAGGCATTTGACCGGGTAAACTGGACCAAATTAATGCAGATCCTGAAAGAAACAGGTATCGATTGGCATGAAAGAAGATTGATTAGCAAATTGTACATGGATCAGAAAGTTAGAGTACGACTGGACAGGGGGGAGACAGGAAGTGTGCAGATTGGAAGAGGAGTTCGACAAGGATGCTGTTTATCACCAATTCTGTTCAACTTGTACAGCGAATGCCTTACCAAGGAAGCTCTGGATGGGCTCGGTGACTTCAAAGTAGGAGGGCAAATTATTCAATCTGTGAAATATGCAGATGACCTTGTGTTAATGGCTAAGGAAGAAACTGTGCTACAGGGCATGATTGATAGACTAATTGAAATTGGAAGGTGCTATGGCATGGAAATGAATGTGGAGAAAACAAAAGTAATGAAAATTTCGAGACAACCAACCCCAGTCACAATAAAGATAGACCAAAAACAACTGGAGAATGTGAAATGTTTTAAATATTTGGGTAGCTTGTTAACAGATGATGGAAGGTGTACTGGTGAACCTAAATCCAGGATTGCCATGGCAAAAGCTGCATTTAGCAAGAAGAAGAATCTTTTTACCAGCAAATTGGACTTAAATTTGAGGAAGAAACTAGTGAAATGCTACATTTGGAGCATAGCTCTGTATGGGGCTGAAACATGGACACTTAGGGCAGTAGATGAGAAACATCTGGAAAGTTTCGAAATGTGGTGTTGGAGAAGGATGGAGAAGATCAGTTGGACCGATTATGTGAGAAATGAAGAAGTGTTAATTAGAGTCAGTGAGCAGAGGAATATCCTACACGAAATAAGAAAACGGAAGGCTAATTGGATTGGTCATGTTTTACGCAGAAACTGCCCTCTAAAAGAAGTTATCGAAAGAAAGATAGAGGGGCGGATAGAAGTGACAAGAAGACGAGGAAGAAGACGTAAGATGATGCTGGATGACCTTGGGGACAGAAGAGGATACTGTCATTTGAAGGAGAAAGCTCTAGATCGCATTAAGTGGAGGAATTGTTTTGGAAGAGACTGTGGACCTGTCGTCTGACAGATTACTGATGATGATGATCCACTACACGTGTCGACCTGTGTTGGGTATCTAAAGTATGGAAGATAAAGTATCATTTTACTGATAACAATAACGGGATGCAAACATCAAAGATTATAAGAAGTATAAGGTCTTTATATGACCTTCGGAAGTAACACGCTACACAGCATTCGTGTTGAGCGTTTCTGTTACCGATGCAGACTTCATCGTTATGCCTCTCATTGTTGGAATCCGCCGGTGTAAATCTGGAAACTGTGTAGCGCAGGGAAACATGGAGTCTGGGAAGGCGATATGTACTGCTGCAGCTTTTCTGTAATCACATAGAAAATGACCCGCACACAGACACTTGCAGACGCAAACACTGAACTTTTGTACGAACACGGATGCAACATCGGAAAAAGGAAACTAGAATAGTAACAAAACAATTTTGTGGTTTTTAGTCCGCAAGCGAACTATACCGACAGAGCGACCGCCGCTTGCCGGTGAAGTTAGTGTCAACTTTAGCGGATAGAGGGTGTCATGTGGTCAGCGTAACGAATCACTACGGCCGTTAATTTCGGTTTTATTGACGGGTAGAACACTCTTACAGGTAGTAAATAACATAATCTCTGCGCATTTCCACTAATAGACTTGTTGACATATTTAAACCTACTTTATGACAGGTGTCTTTTATTTATTTAATAAAGCAGTTGGTAACTCTAAGCCATGTAGATTCGAAACTGGATGAAATGGGAAGATCATGGAAGGAAAATATCGTGGCATAATTTCAGATAATAATTCAGAATTTTCCGAAGGGATTCCGGAAAACGGATAGCCTCAGACAAGGTAGCCGCTGTTTTAGTAGAGATTTGATCCTGGCACTTTCCGACTACAATTAAGGAGCCTTATGGCTTAGTTGAACTTGCTTCGTAAGTCAGTGGAATAACATACAAGTGCAAACCTCGTTCTCGTATATGTTACGTCCTTTGCCAATAATAAGGTTATTATTGTACGTCTTAATTCAAGGTAGACAAGAGAAGGACGTGTGATGAAAATGCTGCCAAGCCACACATTTTAAGTTTGCACGTGCGAAGTTCGTCTTCAGAATAGAAGAGTATTGCCACGTGTTGTAGTGACTAATAACGCGGGTTTTGGATTTTATTAAAGGGTTTATTTACTCCTTATATTTACCACCAGTAATTACACGTAATTACAGCTCTATTGCTATTTCTACATTTTATAACTCACTGTTATACGCATATTAGTCGTCTCCTGCTAACGGAATAAAACACAGGAACTACAGCAGTCCCACTGAATTACACGCGCCAAATATTGCACAAAAATCTTCTCTTCACAACCATACTCTTCCAACTGACTCTTTTCTTCACAGCCTCTCGTACAGAACTGAATCCTCAATTCAACTCTGATCTAATCCAAGTCAAAGTCACATTGCGACTGACGGTCGGTCAGTCTGTCTGTCTTGGTGTCGAGATCCGACTGGGGCTCATGACCAGATTTTTTTTCTTTATATGAAAGTTACTGTCCCCTAGCTATAGGCTGTCGTTATGTACACTCCGCACGGACCACACAGGAAACACCTCTTGCTGATGAAGTTTTTTTACCTCTCGGTCGCCTAGCAATAGACCTCTTATTGTTACGTGCTACTGTGTTGCGGAGATGTGTTTTCAGACCTGTTGCCTAGCAAAGAACTCCTGCTTTTGCGTTGATATTCCGGTTTTTAGGCAGCGTTTACCTAGCTGTTGCCTCAAAATTTCCCATATGTCACAGTATATGCGTTCAGGAGCATTCCAGATAAACATAAACTAATTTCGTCAATTTTATGCGACACTAGAAATTTAGAAGTAATTTCCAACGGTCACGCAGAATGAGGCGCGCTACTGTCAGGACCCAGGATAACTACGGATCCCTTAGTCAGTCTAGTCCCTCTCCGGATCGAGATGGGAACACGCTGCACCTCACGAAGGACTGCTAAACGGCAACACAGCCAAGTTGGCCAGAAATGCAAATAAGAAAAATGTAAACGTAAATACATATATCCATGTAACGGGCCATGGAGCCCTACTGCGTTGTGCGACATCGAGGCTCCCACATGTTCTAGGCAATGGGCTCACAGATGGGAGTAAAGTCAGCCTTACGCGCCGGCCGCCTTTTAACCCCAGGAAGATTCCTGGTACTCACTTCCGTTAGAGGCTGACTCGACCCCAGGGCCATAGTGCGGCCGGAAGGATTCAGTCAATTGAAAAATCCACTAACCACATGGGGAATCGAACCCGCGACCTTCCGGCTTGTAGCATAGTGCCTCAACCAAATACACTACCGCGTGCCCCCTGAGAAACTGTAATAACACCTTAAGCAAATTAACGATTGTCGAGACACCAGTAAATTCAAGTGTGTGAGATTATCAAAACACTAATTAATCATCTGTAAATATAACGTAATTTTATTAATCAGCACAAAATCAGAAATTTAAACCAATGCTAGCCAGAGTGAAAAATAGCTGTTGTATTTTGTTAGATCTGTGAGCATCAGATTGGAGAGTGCGTGCAGTACCATGTTCTGAGATGTAACGTGTAATCTGCTTGCCACTTGTTGCTAGGTTCTTGCTTCGCTTTATCTTTGACCCTGAAGATGATGGTAGTAGGTTCTTCCGATACGTCGGTAAACATCTACTAGACCAATGTTTCTCAGCCGCCAGGCCGCGGCCGGGAACCGGGCCCTCGTATTGTAGAAAAAGGAACTGGCCGTGCCGCGATATGACAAGGATTGAGAACGACTCTTGTAGAGTGCATAGCCTTCCAACCTAGCAGACAGCACTCTCGGTTATTGTATACTGTTTTATCGTTGTTATACGTCGTGAGATCAAGTCAAGGAGGATGCGGTGGACAGGGTGTGTAGCACGAATGGGGGTGAAGAGGAATACATATGGGATACTGGTGGGAAAGCCAGAGAGAAAGAGACCACTGGGAAGACCAAGGCGTAGGTGGGTGGACAATATTAAAATGGATCTTACAGGAATAGGATGGATGGTATGGAATGAATTGATCTGGAAAGGGATAGGGACCAGTGGAGGGCTCTTGTGAACACGGTAATGAACCTTCGGGTTCCATAAAATGCTGGGAAATTCTTGAGTAGCTGCCGATTTGGCTTCTCCTCAAGAAGGGCTCAGCTCCATAAGTAAGTAATACTTCGAGGTGCAGAAGTTACATAGCACTGAAAACGGAAGGTTTCCTGGGGTGATGAGTCGGGAAGAAGCCACGGCCAAGCTAACGTTGGTCCACCCCACATCCCGGCATCTGCTTCGAGATTGAGCAAAACCAGATACCGCTCAATCAGGGCGACCCTTCTCACATGATCATGGCTTACTGGTGGATTATTGCTGTAACTGAAAGCTGGGCAAGTAGGGCACAAGTACATGAATTGCGAGCCTCCCCTGCCACCGTGACCAAAGAAGGCTCCGTTCATACAATAGAAAAGATAAAGTGAGAACTTATGGAGGGGTTAAAGTAGTCGGAGCGTGAAACTCTCCTACAAGAAGTGACAAGTTGAAAATGCTCCTATATGTCTTTATAGCGTCGTGCTTAAGCATGGGAATTGTTCAGTTTTACCATTATTTAAAACTGCCCTCGGTCGTCAATTACGAGGTATAATACAGGTTTAATTGGCAATCGTGTTGCAGATCACAAGCCATGACACCAAAGCCTTCGTGCTGATTCGTTTCTCGGCAGGCAGAACTTAGAAAATGACGAGGTTAGCGGGAGTCAGCCGAATCAATGTCCAATTACACGCATTCGGAGAGCACACGACATTCAGCACGTCCCCTGCAATGACAGATTGCTACAGATCCATATTCATTAGCGACTGAGCAAATACTGCGAGGTCAGCATAAATAAGCATTACAACGCTTTATCTCCGAGGCACAATCGTGTTGGTTTTAATATGATTTCAGGCAGCCAGGTTTGAATTACAATACTGTTTCAGAAGTACTGGCCGAAATATGGAAAACTTTTCGACACCGAATGTTCTGAAGCGGAAGGAACTGGTAACGCACTTCACAATATTTCACTTTTTGTTATGTTGAATGTTAAGCGCCCTTTGCACAAACTGCATAAAATGAGTGCGTAATGGATTGTCGTATCTATTTTTTTTCCTTGGCACTACAGCCCCAGTGGGCCTAGGCCTACCTCCATGAACTTCTCCGTTCACTTCGGTTTTTCTAGATCTTACACATTCGGTAGGACTCCTTGGGCGGGTGATCAGCTCGTCGCAAGGCCTCTACCTGTACACAAACACAGAAAAACGCATACACACAAACTAAACATCCATGTCCTGAATGGGATTCGAACCCACGATCCCGGTTTCCAAGCGAGCGAAGACAGTACATGCCTTAGACCGCTCGGCTACCGTGACCGGCGTCGTATCTATTTGTCAGTCCGTATTCATTTAATAAAGTATTAAATGGACTTACGTAAGATTTGAAGCCTCCACGAAAAATAAATGCACTAACTTTTCGAACCCTGATGATGCAAACCGAGAGGATTTCTGAAACGTTGGTTTTTAGTTCAATATTGACATGGCTGATCGCGCGAGAAAATATCTGCACACTAAATGGGCTTCACTGCCATTTTTGTGTGGGTGGTCTAGACTAACTGTTGTGGAATAAATTTAATCCTCTTTGCATTGGTGGAATACTCGCACGAAACGCTACGTTACACGAAACACAATCAAACCGGCTGGAAAAAAATGTGAATTAAAGTATACTTAACATAATGCAAAATCTTTAATTTGTATAATTCTTAATTTAAACATTTTTTCAATATAAGAATCATCATCATCATCATCTGCAAAGTTTGAACGTGTTATTTCGTCCCGTTTTCAATACTAAGCCGTCATTTCCTCGGTCTTCCTTTATCTCGTCTTCCTATCTTTCGATAAAGAATTCGTCTCACGTGGGACCGCTTTCTGATCGCATCCTCTGTATATGTCCCAGCCAATCTTTCTTACTTCAGTGTATTTGTTTGTCCGTCTTCCTCATTCCCAGCTGTGACCTCATTTCGTAGCTCTTTTCCTTGTTCTGTGGAATACAATTTTCTGCAAATCGTAAAAATTGCATCTATGCTGCTCCCAATCTCAAAATGACAATATCTAATGAAATACAAGGAAAACAGTTTATGGTTGTAGTAAGGTGAATAACTTCACAACAGTGTCTGTAACGTAGGATAACACAACGACTGGCCTTCGTTACTATTCTGTTACTGAAGANCATCAGATATTTCTCTATGCCAAAACTTTCGCAATGTATAAAATGTATACAACGTTCCTTATTTACAGAAGGGCAAATCTGTTGTTTATTACTGAATCGAGCGTACATCGAGTAAATGAAAGAGGAAATACCACATTTGCACTTGTATAGATAAGTGAACATTTACTATACTGTGACGTGAATGGCGCAACAGGAAGTAGGGGTCACGTGAACTCTGCGGTCTCGTGAGTGATGTCACGTATCCCCACTCCTCCCATCATTACGCAACGCTCGGTAAACACCCCTCCTCGCGAGGCGGTGACGTCACGCAACAGGCGAGGCCGTGCAGCGACTATTGCTAGGCTATGCGTAGGTAGAAACACCTGACAAGAATACCTGATATCTGTTACCGAGCAGAAAGGTGTTCTCTGTGTTGTCCGTGCTGAGCCTAAATAAGGAGCAGAGAGCACTATTCAGGAGTAGTGAGTATTGAATATGGAGTCCCTTACTAGTATTCAGTATGAGATGAAGTCCAGCAGCTACGAGTCGAGTTGTATCGAGTGAATGGTAATGACTCCAGCAGGAGAAGTAACTGTGATACTGCAGATGGCAGTAGTTGTGAATTGTGTAAATGTAAGAGCGAGTGTTCAATAAATTCGCTAGATCCAAGACGGCGTGAAATTATTTGTCGAGTCACATACCCAACACGTGACGGTGCGACAGTTTTGACGTAGACAGAACACTTGACGATGGCAGTTTGAGGTCGAAACGTGTCGTAAGGAGGAGAAATAAAAGTAAAAAGAACTGCATTGTGGACTGAATATATTGTGCGTGAATGATTTTTGTAAACTATACAAGATATTTCAATAGATATCAAGGATTAATGCGATGCAATACATTCATAAGCCAATATTCATTAAAAATTAAACTACAGGTTTACTTCACATAAAATAATTATTAAATTAACTAGTCATTAGTAAGGCTGCCAGGAGCCGGTCACGGTAGCCGAGCGGTCTAAGGCATGCACTGTCTTCGCTCGCTTGGAAACCGGGATCATGGGTTCGAATCCTACTGAGGGAATGGATGTTTGTGTGCGTTTTTCTGTGTTTGTCTACAGGTAGAGGCCTTGCGACAAGCTGATCACTCGCCCAAGGAGTCCTACCGTATGTGTAAGATCTAGAAAAACCGAAGTGAACGGAGTTCATGGAGGTAGGCCTAGGCCCACTGGGGCTGAAGGGAAAAAAAAGGCTGCCAGGAAGCTTAAATGAGTCAACTCAGAATATGTCAACGAAATTAAACCAATTCTTCCGGTCGATTCCTCCTTGTAAATGCCGATAAAAAGGATTTCGTTTAAATGTTTTAATTAGACTAAAATATTTTATGAGTCGAATTCGATTCAAATACTGTAGAGTTCTTCTCTCCTGACTGAGTCATAGGACTTGTCAGAGCATGTCACTTAAACTAAATTAAATATTGCCATCATAATGACTCCATTCTAATAGCATAGTGCACTGTACTACATCTAGTCCACACAGGAAAACTACTCTGTTTATCAGTTCATCAGCCACGAGAGCCAGCTCTATATTGTTATCCTGTACTGTATAACATAAATCTGTTAAAGTAAGGATCAGGTGTCGGTTAAATTCCTTCGTACTTTTGCAGATCCATTCTTCACTTGTATCTCTGACTTGTGTGTGACAGAACACAAATGCTACAGTGTTTCAGTGTTACTTAGGAACCATACTCAGCCTTGTCAGACGGCTATATGGGAAATGAGAGCGTGATTAAAGAAGAGGTTTGATGTAAATTTCAGTTCACAACGACAAACTTAGATTCGGGAATCGGAAATTGAGGATAACAGAGTTTGTAAAGTTTCGCTCTTATGTTACACGAACTTTCTTGCGCCGAGCGGAGGGATATAGAGGACTCTTTTCATCAGATTAATCAAAGCAAGCTGCCGTAACTGAAGCAAAAGTCTCATGTCGCTTTGTATCAGATATTTAAAACAGACAACTGACGTTAACAAAGACGTTCTTTGTACGAGTAGAATCTACGCCACAGCAAGGAGGTAACTCAAAAGAAACACAGATTCACTGATCCAACTGAGGCATTAATTTGTCATTTATGTGTCATAAAACATCAAAACAAACATCTTTAGCTTAATAACTCGCAAGATAATTTAACCTAAATGTTAGTCAGGACATTTTTTCTGCAAAATATGTTAGTTTTCTGCCTATACAGAAATTACTCATCAACAACACCTCGAGAGAGCGCGCAATTTGTTCTATTTCAAAATACAGTATTTCTTGAAGAGGCTGAGGGAAACCACGATAACCTCAAGGAGGAGGTGTCCCGGCCGAGATTCAAACTCGGTGCTTCTCAAATATGCCAGAAATGTTATGGCTGGAGAAAATGAAGGGTCCCTACCAGAGCAACACAATACAGGGGAAAACAGAAATCACGTAAAATTCCAGAGCTAGGACAGCTCGAACTCAGCGTGTACGCGACATGAAGTTGTGAGTGTGCGAAGGGCGGGACGTGTGCAGCATAAACAACGAAACGAATAGGCTACTATTCAGAATATTGTAACTGGATTAACTAATTCATTCCTCCAACCAGAATGATTTTTGAGAAAGAATAACTTCCTCCGATGCTCGAAATATTTACCGCCGTTTTACGAAACCAAAGATTTTATTATCGTGTTCACAGCGTTCTGCTGTTTCATAAAATCGAGGTTGGGAGCCGTCGGCAAAACAAAGAAATAAATTCGGTTCTAATCAAATCTTACAGCTTATATAATTTTAAATATCACACCTCATAATAAAGCATTTACTTTACAGACTCATCATTTAACTTTCTTAAGTGATTACGTTCATCAGTAACCTAAAAGATTAAACTATCAATAGATACCCCATTACTTAGTCGCTAATGTACACATATACGTATATCCTTCCTATTCTACGCTAAACAAGTCCCGTTTTATGTTTCGTCTATGTTACATCAGCCTTTTGCAATTTTCAGAAAATCCACTGTACTTTGTACAGTATTTTTATAAGTGTTTATTATGATATTTCACGTTGTAAAATCCATTTCACTGTGCAACTAAATAATAATGCGAAGAATGTCGTCTTCTTGGTTGTGGCGCCGTGTAGATCTTGTATGGACTGACGTTTCGGAAGAACGTATCGCCCCCATCTTCAGGATAGAAACATCTATGAGCGAGGAACCAACTTAAGCAGATGGCTGCAGGCTGCATACAAGTTACAGCTTAGTACAAGCTCCACACGGCGCCACATCCCAGAAGACGGCATTCTTCCTAGTCACCGTCGTGAAAACCTCAAATCTCACATAATGATAACGTATTGCGTTTATGTATTTACAAACCACCTGATTATGGTCCATGCAACTGAAACATGACTGAGACAATGAAACTGATTACAGCATTGATATTTTATTGACCTTAATAGAGTTCATTAAAATGTAATTGTAATTGTGTCAAAGTCTCTCATACCTCGACATTCTGAGTTACTCTTGAATTCCACACGCTATAAAACGCATATGCCTTGCATTTCTTGGCTATGTCACTGTCTGTCCAGTCTACGGGACAGTTTTCGATTAGTGGCAGATTTCGGCCTCTTTCATTAACTTTGCCACAAGGGCGTAAGAACCCAGAGAATGCTCCAGGTTGAAGTTCTATCCTCAGTCGGCATTGACTTTCATGTTGCCCATCTAAGGACCAGTGAAGAGGCTCAGTGGAGTATTTGCCTTCACTCAGCACCTGCAATGCCACATGGTAACGGTAAAGCTTTCCTTGTAATAAGGAGCTTCATAACTTGTACTCTTCTCCAAATATAATTAGAATGATCAAGTCAAGGAGGATGAGGTGGGCAGGGCATGTAGCACGAATGGGGAAGACGAGAAATGCATATAGGATATTGGTGGGAAAGCCAGGAGGAAGGATACCACTGGGAAGACCAAGACGTTGGTGGGTGGACAATGTTAAAATGGATCTTAGAGAGATAGGATGGGATGGTATGGATTGGATTGATCTGGCTCAGGATAGGGACCAGTGGAGGGCTTTGTGAACACAGTAATGAACTTTTGGGTTCCATAATATGGTGGGAAAGTTTTGAGTAGCTGCATAATTGACGGCTCCTCCAGAAGGGTTCAGCTCCATCAGTAAGTAAATAAGTATAATCTTATGGGTTCCTATATGCTCCACAGAACCCGTTCTCAAACATCCTCAGCTTAGCCCTTCCCCAAGTTAAGACACGAATTTTTCTCCCATACAAAACAACAGATAAATCATAGTTCTTAATTTTTTAATCTTCGGTCATTTCCATGCGATTCGGAAAGATAAATGATTCTGAACCGAGCATTCCCGGAATTTACTATGCACTTAATTTCTGGGTGTATGTAACGTTAACTGTTAATGTTGTCCCCAAAATATATTTAAATTGTGCCAACATTTTTGGAAAATTTTATTGGATGTTTTAAAATAGTTATTTTGTCCAGCATTCCCGTGACGAGGCATGCAACGCAAATATGGGATATGAGGTTTTATGTAGTTGCTTTCAGGATCTGTGATCACTTCAAATCATAAAACTTATCCGGCAAATTTATACACTAGCTTTTGAAAGAGGTATTTGCTGCTTATTGATCCATGATAAAGAATGCCTAAATGCTCAAGTGCAGAATGATATTTGCAATTCCACTCGATAGTGGGCTCGAACTTCAGATGTGAAACAAGCTGTCAGGCAGAGATAATTAATTGCACACGCTCTCCGAATCTAATGGAAGATAGCTGTGATGTGATCAGTAAACAGTTTCTAACTGATAACGCACGAATTATTTTGTGGGCCGCAACATTTGTGACTACTGGTTTAGACGCACCTACGAGCACTTTTTTATTTGCTCTTATTTTCGATAGCTGTTATCAGGCTTGAACCATGAGACATTTAAAAGCACAAACTTCTGCAGCCGCTATTTTTAAATATGTGTATTGCAGAAGTCACTAAAATGAACACTTTTCTATGATGTAAGGTTTGAGGTTATCACGGTGGTGACTATGAAGAAAGCAGTCTTACGGGATGTGGCGCCGTGTAGATATTGTGTTAACCGACATTTCGGAGGAACGTATTGTTTCCATCTTCATGGTTCCTCTGAAACGTCGGTTAACACAATATCTACACGGCGCCACATTCCAGAAGACTGCTTTCTTCAGGTTTCTATGATATTTTCCCGGTTGTGTATATATATCAAAATTTCCCTCTAATTGTTTTATAGGTTTAGAAAATTGTTCTACAGCGGAAGAAATTGGAGAACGATTACGCAAGATGAGCAAATGGGCTGCGCCATAGCTCAAGCGGTTAGTCGCTGGCTTCCCAACGAGGCGGCCCGGGTTCGATCCCGGGTCTGGTCAAGTGGGATTTGTGGCGGAAAAGTGGCGCTGGGGCAGGTTTCCTCCGAGTACTTCGGTTTCCCTGCCAATCTTCATTCCACCAATTGCTTCACAATCACACTCACCTATCATCTGGGGCTGGTACAATAGGCCAGAAGTGGCAGCTACAAGAGACTTAGTCCCACCCCACTATCAAAAAAATAATTCTCCTATTTACTTCTTCATCTTACGTATGGTCTCCTTCCTTCAGATCTTCCGAAAAATATTTTGTATGAACTTCTGATCATTCCCATTCGTGCTACATGTCTTGTCCACCTCCTCTTCCTTGATTTGTTCATCATAAATCAGGCTACATAAAAGGCAAGAAATTTGTTGTTCAGCTGAGCGGATATTAGCTTCTCAAAACGGAACGCGTTCCACATGTGCTGATTGAATGAATGAATCAAATAATAGTGAGAAGACAGTGGCGGACTAGGTACTGTAATCATTAGGGCCCGGATTTCTATGACATGTCATATTTTTTTCCTAGGATTTATTCCTATTTTTAAATGTAATTATGCATGTTTCCAGTCATTCTTTTGAAATTATGTCGTTTTTATTGTGCATATAAATGCATATTTTAGAGTTTTATTGGTTTTACAGCATATTTTGGCATAATTTTGAAATAAGGTCATATTTTTGTCATTTTAGAAACAATTATTTGATATAATGTAAAATTTCGGCTCCATAATTTTTAGTATTACAAAATAAATTTCAGGCTGGACTGTTGCTTCAATGTGGATTAGAGTTCAAGTACATGAAGGTCGTATTAAAACCCATATTTTTTTACTGGACTGTACTTGCAGTTACAAAGGCGAAAATTTGTGAAATTCAGCATTTATGACCTGGCAAGCCGGCCTTTCCCAGTAGAGGCAGGAGGGAGGCAAGTGTAATGGGTATTCTCCTATTGTACTCCGTCTTACTATAAGGTATATACATCCCATTCTTTCTTGGAGGGCTTAGAAGTATTCTATTTATATATGTGGAGGGCGTTATAAGACTTCAGTTTGACTTTACAATGCCTAAAGTGAGTACATGTAGTCCAAGGAGCGCAAAGTTGCGTATTTTTGTACAGGAGTTTGGTGAAAAAGTGTTTAGTACCGATGGCAAGATATTTTATTGTAAGTTGTGTGGCGTGAAAGTTACGGCAGAAAAGCGATTTACTGTGCAGCAGCATTGTAAAACCTTTAAACATGGTAAATGTCTAATCAGATTATCTACAAAGGATAGCAGACAAAGTTTGTTGTTTAAAAACAGTTCCACTAATTCTTCTTCTTCTTCTCCTTCTCCTTCACCTTCTTCATCGAACAATGAGTCAGAATTTTCGAAG
>NW_019738889.1:75825-122884 GCF_002891405.2 Cryptotermes secundus
TCCTCTACTGCCACTTCCTCCACAGCCTGTCATCACACGGTGGGGTACATGGTTGGATGCTGTGGCATATTATTGTGAAAATTACACAGCCATTGAGAAAATGTTTAATGGCTTTGACAGCAGTGAGTCAACATCAATTAAAGTTGTCAAGGACTTATTCTCTACCACTCTAGCACAAAATCTGGCATATATAAAGTCAAACTTCTGTTCAAAATCAGGTGCAATAACTCGCATGGAATTTGTAGGGACTGAAATCCGTGACGCGTTGGACACTGTAAAGGGCATTGACAATGAACTAAACCGAACTCGTGGTGAAGTAAGTGACAGAATTAAAACCAAAATAGAAAGTGTTCTTCATCGGAATGCTGGTTAGTTAACATTATGCAAGATTGCAAATATACTTTCCGGTAAACTAGCAACATTCGAAGATGATACAGAACTGTCACCAAACGACTTGACATTCTTCAAATATGCTCCTGTCACATCATGTGATGTGGAACGAAGTTTTTCCAAATACAAAACTATCCTTAGTTATAATCTGCGATCTTTCAAGTTTGAAAATTTGAAAATGCATGTAGTTAATTTGCAATTGTAACAGTGAAAATTGAGACGTGAATAACTCAGTGAAAATTGAGACGTGAATAGCTTGTGTTCTTTTAAATGGTGTTTTTAGATAACAGAGTTAAGATAGTGTTCACACCATGTGCACAAGTGTTTGTCTAAAATATGAACGCAAATATCAGTATTAAAAAGAAGACAATGAATGGTTTAATCCAGTACGAAATGTCGAAATTCCATCAGTTTTCTTTCCTTCAGAGACATAATAGGGCTAATTTGGTAAGTAGGACCTACTATCATATATTCATCATCTTTATTCTTAAACTCTAGTAAAAGTTGTAATTAAAATTGTGAAATTTTATGTCCCATTTAATATTTAAGGTCATATTTTACACTTTTTAGGTCATATTTGACATAATTTGGGGTCATAAGTGCATGCATATATTTATAGTTTTTAGGTCATAAAAATCCGGGCCCTAGTAATCATCCAGGATCCATGTTTCTCTTGGCTATGGCACGGCCAGCAGAATAATACTAAAATGTATCTTAAGGAAAGAGGTTAGGATGTTATGGACTGGATTAATTTGGTGCAGAATAAGGACTAGTGGCGGAATATTGAGAGGACAGTAATGAAAATACACGTTTCATATAAGGCGTATAAATTTGTTAAAAGAGTTTTAAAGTGCAGTTTTTACTATTGAAGGAATTCTGTCTTCTGGAATGCGATGTTGCATAGTGTGGAAGGAGTTTACCGGTGTTTGCAAGAAATATGATGACTGCAACTTTACGTTATACGTTCCGCCGAAACGTCTGTAAACTATCAAACCCATGGTGTCACATACTAGAAGCCAGTATTCTTTATAAACACTTTCGTGTTAATCTCGGATCACACATCTGCTTTAAAATGTTTACTTGCAAAAGAAATTAGCATTTCGTTGGCTACTAGACAACGCCAAAACAACTTTTCTTCTCCAATAAGAACGAAGATATTTAGGAAACAGGACGGGACAAGGTCCCAAGCAGATTCAAGGTCGCACGGTTTAGGACCGAACCAATCCCTGGGCTGCTACTTGAATTCGCAACTAAACGTTCTGATCAGTTATCACGCAGTAATATTTCCTTGCTCCACAACACTTCACAGTGGAGTGCGAGAAGGCAACGCCTTGCGAAAGGTAGGTGTTGAGTGCACATTCGACTTAAATTTTTGATTCTTGTAAATTTCACAACATAATCTTTAAAGAAGGCGTGGGGTATATTCTTACGATATCTGCGCTAACTGCATGTAACTAGCAGCTTAAAAAAGCAGTGGAGTGCTCGAATAATTTTCGTCACGTATCCAGATCCAATTCTTCCCAAGTACAGTATCAGCTATTCTGATTGTGGAATTTCGTGATTTTCCTTACCTCTAGTATGGTGTCCATACCAAAAATATTCTAACACATCTTTTCACATTTCTTCTGAGTCATTCACCAGAATCATCCCAGTGTATGTCAGTCAACATGACGTAGACCCAGAAGTTGACTCAGATTCCTCAAATAAATATTTACTTACTTATGGGGCTGAGCCCTTCTTGAGGAGCCGCCAATTCTAAAGCTACTCAAGAATTTCCGAGCATTTTATGGAAGCCGAAGGTTCATTATCGTGTTCACAAAAACCCTCCATTGGCCCTTATCCTCAGCCATATCAATCCAATCCATATCATCCCATCCTATTTCTCTAAGATCCATTTCAATATTGTACACGCACTTACTTCTTGGCCTTCCCAGTGGTCTCCTTCCTTCTGACTTTCCCACCAATATCCTTTAAACAGTCCTCTTCCCTCCATTCGTGCTACATGTCCTGCCCACGTCATTCTCCTTGACTTGATCATTCTGATTATACTTGGCGAAGAGTACAAGTTATAAAGCTTCTCATTATGCAGTTTTCTAAATACGTACATAATAATTCAATAGTTATCAGTTACCATAGGAAGCTTCGACCGTCTGCAGCCTGGGACGAATCATTTTCCAATGTTCTGTAGGCATTAGTAAGGACTAGGTGTTCTAGTGACAGACTTACTCTGCGTAAGAATCACAGCGGTGATCATTCCCCATTAAATTAATTCGATTTTCCTAATGTACTGAACTCCTTCGGGCGCGACTTTCGTGTTAAAAGTCAGAAATTGCAAATGGATTGAATGCCAACTAACCGAAACATGATATACACACTGATCATGCTTGGAAATACGTCCAGTTCTTCCCATGCCTCTTCGAAGGCAAATAAAGCAATTTAAGCGGAAACGGGACACTGATACATAAGAAAAGTTAATAACTTACAAAATAATATATAGGCGGGTTTCTAACTGTTGTGACGAATCGGTATAACAATTTCATAGTTATTATGAATATTCCAATATTAGATTATACGTTCCATTGATAGCCAGTACTATTTGCAGTGTATCGAGCTATCGCTGGAAGTATTTACCTAGTTCGGTTCTTGTGTCCACATTGAAATGCATGTCGAATCCTTGCCAATGACAGGGGTAGGATGTTATCGAATAAAACCTTGCTATTCTGTAGTCTTTAATGACGTAACACATACGCGTGAGAATTAAGCCAATGGAGCGAAGTCTTTCAGTACAAACTTTTAATGTCTCTGCCGGTAAAGAAACTCCCTGCGTTTCATGTCATCCATAGGTTCATAACTGCTTCCAAATAAGCCTGCCTCTTGACGTCTTCCTGAACCAGCTTTAATTCAGAAGAGGTTTATCTTCGGGGACATAATGCCCTGTAGTCTGCTGAATGTCAACCGAAGTTTCGGGGGAACATATCGTCTCTATTTTCTTGGTCGAAGAATAAGTCAATCATGTAATAGCGTGAAGGTGGTGGCATTTCCTTCGAAACCGGTTGATATCCAACGGATAGCACAGCGTTATATCGCAGCAGATAAAAATGTTCATAACCACTGCTGTGAAACCCTCAAATCCAACACGAGATCTAATCCAGCCCACACCCTCTCTACGAATCTCTTCATGTGTTTTAATACCATCGTGTTTACTGCCAGATCCCCATTTTCAGACTGTCCGACCAAAATTAGGTATACACTTTTAGTTTGGTCATCTTGTCCATCTTGTGAACCTCCTCATTAATAGGTTGTTGTGAAAAACCTCCACTTACTATCGAAGCACAAATATTTTCTGAGAACTTTCTTCTCAGACACCGTCGATCTGTGTTCTTCTCTTAGGGCTAGAGTCCAAGAGTCACACCCATTCAAATAATAGATATAATTACAGTTTCTCTACTTTAATAATTAGGATTGTAGGAAGAAGGAAATATCAGTATTGAAACCTCATTTATATATGTATATATGTAAGTATGTACGTATGTATGTATGTATAGATGGATAGATGGATGTAAATATGCACGCATGCTTGCATATATGTATGTATGTGTGTACGTACATACGTGTGCATGAATCTACGTACGTATATTTATTTGTATTCCCATATGTAAGCATATATAAGTATTTTCACGTGTTGAGTAGGTCACGCGACAAATAACTTCACGCCGTTCTGGATCTTAGTGAATTTACTGCACATTCGCTCTTACACTTACACAATTCACAATTTCCCAATTACTGCCATCGGCGGTATCACAATTACTTCTCCTGCTTCCATTCACTCCAGCGAAAGCCAGACTTCAACTGACTGGTTACTCTTTCATATTATTTAAATTAAGGAGAAATAGTAAACAAAGTTGTATTAAGTAAGATTTTAGGCTTTCACGGCGGTGACTATGAAGAAAGCAGTCTTCTGGGATTTGGCACCGTGTATAAACACCACATATACACGGTGCCAAATCCCAGAAGACTGCTTTCTTCATAGTCACCGCCGTGAAAGCCTAAAATCTTACTTAATACAACTTTGTTTNTGAAATACAATGTTAAATTATTGTGTTTCTTTTATCAACCTATATAGATGTTACTATATAGTACTACATTTCAAGCGCTGGGATTGTGGGTTGCAATCCCACACAAGGCATGGATGTCTGTGCCTTTATTCTGTGTTTAAGTTGTTCTTTGTGTAGGTAGTGGCCTTCCGACGGGCTGATCCCCCGTTCAAGGAGTTTTACCGACTGTGTATAGGATTAAGAAACTGAAAGAGTCACCGAGGTCCAACAAGGGCTGTAGAGTCACAGACAGATAAGAAGGAAGAACTGAGAACAATAATTCGAGGTTCGGGGTATCTGAATTCTTATTACATTGCAGCTCAAAAACGTTCATAGTATGCCGCATATATTCGATTCTTTTATGCCTGAGAACTGAGAGCTGTGAACCGTGGGATACTTAACAACGCTATGTCGACTGAAATGTATTTGTTTTGGATTCATATCAGATTATGATTATGTATTACGGAACGAAACAAGACGGCAAGAAGGAACGTTCGTAGCCTAGCTGAAGATACTATTGTGAAATTCCACTAAAATATATGAAAGAAAACACAAAAACAGATTCGTGATACCTGGTGACGCGTCCAACACTCTGAACAGCAGTTTCGCTACAAATCAACCGCATCGACATCGAATCTATGAGTATCTCCTCGGTACCCGGTATAGGAGATCTGAGAGAAGAGGTTTGATACAGAATCCATCACATCCTAATTATTTTCGATACATAATCCACATTTCTTCAGTGTATGTTAAGGACTTCCTGTCATAATTCATAAATCCTACTTTGTTACTGCATAGCCTTTTGATGTTTTCAATAGAAATTCAGTTTCTGTACAGGTTATGTCCCTTGTATAATTCTAGTGAATAAGTATCTTTTCATTTCATTTTATTATATTTTGTAAATTTGAGACCGCCTCTGTGGTATATTGGTCAGAGTTCCTGGTTACAAATCCAGAGGTCCCGGGTTAGATTCCCGGAGCTACGAGATTTTCTGAGAATTAATGGGTCTGGAAGCGGGCTCACTCAACTTCGTGAAGATAATTGAGGAGCTATTTCATGGAAATAGCGGTCCCAGTCTAGAAAACCGGGCGTAACGGCCGTGGGGATTCGTTGCGCTGACCACGCGACACCCTCTATCCGCTAAAGTTGGCAGTAACTTCGCCGACAGGCAGCGGTTACTCGGTAGGTAGAGTTCGCTTGCGGACTACAGATCACGGAGTTTTAAATTTGAATGTATTATGTATCCTTCTGTTTGGCTAGATTAGTCCAGTCTGAAACGAATCAAATTACTGCTAATGCTACGAGTACTACCACTCTACTACTACTACTACTACTACTACTACTACTACTACTACTACTACTGTTGCTGTCACTTTTTGTTATTGGTGGAGGTGGTGAACATGTAGTTTTTTAATATATCTTCCAATCTCTTATTTGCAAAAAAAAAACTACCTAAATTACAGTCTTCATTTGTTCCAGTTACTTGAAAATGGCGTCCCTTGGTTTCGAATTCACGTGGATGATACCGATTGCAGTAATTTGCGTGTTGATTTACGTATATCTTACCTGGACACACAACTACTGGAGGAAGAAAGGAGTGCCCTTCTTAGAACCGATTTTATTCTTTGGATCTCTTAAAGACAACATTGTTGGCAAGAAGTCTCTAGGAGAATGTTACCAAGACTGTTACTGGTAAACAGATGAAAATTAATCTGGAAAATATCAACGTAGTAAAACAAATTTCTGGCAGTAAAAGCTCGAAATTTATAGGATAGTTATTACCATATGGTAAAGTAATTTAGGAAAGGCTTCACACAAATTCTCGTTTTTGTGTCTATTTCGCATACCTCTTAATTGTTCGAGATTACTGGCTATTTGGACTTCGTCCGCCGTCCGGTGTTCCAAGGAACAATAAAGTACAATCCGTTTCGGAAACTAAAACTGTTTCCGTTCTCAGTTGAGGTGCGTTACACAGAGTTAACCTCAGTCACTGGACCAGAGATTAAAGTTAGCTGTTTCTAGCGGTCCCAACAGAGTAGGTGTTTCCCATTCTCTCATCCAAGGATGGAAACAGATCCCGTTTCCGAAACGTCGTGTTCTTCAATGTCCCCTAGAATACCGGACGATGGACAAAGTAGTTCCGACTGTCATACACCAACGTCAGAGCCCTATAGATTCTACTCTCAATTTCTGTTTCAGGAAGCTGAATGGATACAAGTGCGGGGGTATCTTCAAATTCCGTCAACCTGTAGTTCTGCTCAGGGATCCAGAGCTGGTCAAAACAGTTATCGTGAAAGAGTTCTCAAGTTTTCAAGATAACGACTTCCACTCCAATGTTGATATAGATCCTCTATTTGGGAGGAATCCTTTTGTTTTGAGGGGAAACGTGTAAGTATGGGACCCTTATTAACGAATTCAACAAATGCCATGGAATAGTGTCCTTTGTTCAGAAGCTGATAACTGCCCAATCCAGAAACCTCCACAGTTTATGGATTCTGAAGTTTCATGAACTTGATCACAAAAGCCGAAGACCTGACCGTGTCCTAAGCTAATCGAGTCTATTGTACACCATGACAACCTATAGACCTGCCATTAAGATCAATACATAGCGGCCTCCGTAGTCTAGGGGTAACGTTCCCACCTCGTGACTCAAGGTACGCGGGTTCAAACCCGGCGGAGGTCGTGGAATTTTTAAGGGCGGAAAGATTCTCTCCTCCGGGAGGGACTTTAAGCCGTGGGTCCCGTGTCATAGCTTTACGGCACGTAAAAGAACCTCATGTCCCAAGGGGGCCTCTGAGCCAAATTCAGGACATTCCCCGCCCAACAGTAGTCTCTAACGCCTCTGGTAGATGGGGGAAGCATCGAGATACCACTGAGCCAGGAGAGGCCGAACTCGCTGGCTGAGTCGGGACTGATGGCACGCAACAGTACCGGTAGGATATAGAGACTGGTAGAATATCACAGGGGGACACACAATGGACCAACAGTTGGTCTAAGTGCATGGGGAAACCCACCCTCTCCAATAACAACAACAAGATCAATACATGTTTCCAGTAGTTTTCCCAAATGGTCTCTTTCCTTTTGCTTTTATCAGTATCGTCATCATCATCATCATCATCATCATCATCATCATCATCATCATCATCACTGTTATCATGATCATCGTCAAAAGAAGAACACAATGAACTCTTATAAAATGGCTGTGTCTTTCAAGAACAGGGCGACAGAAAATAATATATGTTCTAGATACTGAACTGAAGGACTCGTCGCTTTTCAGATGCTAATGTTCAGTCGCATTCGGAACATCAAGGTCTTCGATTCCAGTTTTTCTGCTTCTCGTGCCTTTCGCGAGTCGTGAAGGAGAGTTAATTATATATTGCCTTGGAGATATCAACTGGTTCCCCAAAATCCTTTTACAACTCTGTTAACCACGGTTGTTTTGCAATTTGACGTTACATGTCTTACGCAGTACAGAACACTAAATAAAATGCAAGATACTGATAAAGGTGAATATGTGAATATTTGTAGACTAATTCTGTAACTACACTTCTTCCATTTTGCAAAACACTTAAGATTAGCAGGAGATAAAAATCTCTATTTTCCTACTTGTTTTTCATGGGTGTAGAAATTCTGTTCTTACTCGCACTTCGCTGGAAGAACATAAATTTCAAAAGTCTGAAAGTGACGTTTGCAGGAACAGATATGGACCTAAGGCGTGTAACTGCCCTTCGTTGTGGCCCCTTCGTTTGGCACCACTTGTAACCTGCCTTTTGCTCGACTTTACGTCACTTATTATTTCTTTTTGTCACCTGTATCCCTTCCTTTCCCTGTGCTGCTACTCACCTGCCCCTCGTGTCTGGACGCCTCCACTGGAGTTACTGCCCTCCTCCCTCTTCTCGTGGATGGCGAGAGTTCTTTGCCTGTATCCCTTCCTTTCCCTGTGCTGCTGCTCACCTGCCCCTCGTGTCTGGACGCCTCCACTGGAGTTACTGCCCTCCTCCCTCTCCTCGTGGATGGCGAGAGTTCTTTGCCTGTATCCCTTCCTTCCGGTGCTGCGGCTCACCTGCACCTCGTGTCTGGACGCCTCCACTGGAGTTACTGCCCTCCTTCCTCTTCTCGTGGATGGCGAGAGTTCTTTGCCTGTATCCCTTCCTTCCGGTGCTGCTGCTCACCTGCACCTCGTGTCTGGACGCCTCCACTGGAGTTACTGCCCTCCTTCCTCTTCTCGTGGATGGCGAGAGTTCTTTGCCTGTATCCCTTCCTTCCGGTGCTGCTGCTCACCTGCACCTCGTGTCTGGACGCCTCCACTGGAGTTACTGCCCTCCTTCCTCTTCTCGTGGATGGCGAGAGTTCTTTGCCTGTATCCCTTCCTTCCGGTGCTGCTGCTCACCTGCACCTCGTGTCTGGACGCCTCCACTGGAGTTACTGCCCTCCTTCCTCTTCTCGTGGATGGCGAGAGTTCTTTGCCTGTATCCCTTCCTTCCGGTGCTGCTGCTCACCTGCACCTCGTGTCTGGACGCCTCCACTGGAGTTACTGCCCTCCTTCCTCTTCTCGTGGATGGCGAGAGTTCTTTGCCTGTATCCCTTCCTTCCGGTGCTGCTGCTCACCTGCACCTCGTGTCTGGACGCCTCCACTGGAGTTACTGCCCTCCTTCCTCTTCTCGTGGATGGCGAGAGTTCTTTGCCTGTATCCCTTCCTTCCGGTGCTGCTGCTCACCTGCACCTCGTGTCTGGACCCCTCCACTGGAATTACTGCCCTCCTTCCTCTTCTCGTGGATGGCGAGAGTTCTTTGCCTGTATCCCTTCCTTCCGGTGCTGCTGCTCACCTGCACCTCGTGTCTGGACGCCTCCACTGGAGTTACTGCCCTCTTCCCTCTTCTCGTGGATGGCGAGACGTTAGGTGGGAAGGGAGGAGAATTGTGGTTGTTGGTGCTGGCAGGCGGGAGTTCGTTTCCTGTACTACCATTAGGTGTCTCGCAAGTAGGAACAGGCGGGAGTAGCTGGGTTCTGTTCTGTAATGGGCAGAGATGAGTTCTTATCTCGGGGGTCTTACGAGCCTGGGTCGGGCAGGGCAGGAAGATTCTTACGCTACAATCACATACACCACTTCAGACTTTTGCACTTAGTAATTATTTAATTAGCTTCAGCTTCCTGAACACAAAGGAAACTCTAATAGTTACACTTATTTGGGTTTAACTAGTAATATTTTTAGCGAAGTAACGTACTTATGTTTTTGTGTCTGACTTGGCCGAAAGTTGAATGAAGACTGTCTCTCCGAACCCTGAGGTCCACGAATCCCAGATTCCAAAAAAATCCACTCCTCTAACAAGTGCCATTGGTTTAGTTTGAAAACTAGGAGTTTCCCTAAATTTGTGAATTTCCAATCAGGTTGCTTTGCTATGTGACTCTGGCAGTTGCTGACCTGACGCTAAGGTTGACAGCGACTTGATTCATTACGATCACGGGATGAGGCTCCGGCCCTCCCACTTCTAAGTTATAGCTGTTCCAAGCTGTCAGCTCTCAAATTCTCAAAGACTTTCCGACTTTCCTGAAACTGCCAGAATTCCAGGAAATGTACCAGATGTTACTTCTTGTCCACATAGGAAAACTTGAACTGTGTCACTTCTGCGTGTAAAAAGTTGGCTATCTGCCGGATCTCTGTATGTATTTCTCGTGATCTTAACTTAATAGAAACATAATTAATATAAAAGAGTCCACCAAATTATGATGAACGGTTACAGGCGATAAAGTAAATAATCAAATACGAGTAGATATTCTGCCTGCATAATAAGGAACTTTTTTAATTTATACAAGTCACCTAGTGGACGAGACGACAGAATTTCGATGGGCATGGCGTGTGACTAGGATAGGAAGATGAGAAACGTGTATATAATTTAGTGCGGGCATCTGTTCGGAAACATACAATTGGAACACCTGGAAAAATATGGAAGGAAAATGTTCAGATGAATACTTTAACAATGCATGCTGTAAGACTACGAGGTGGGGGGAACCACTATGCGAAACAAGAATTGGAATACCACAACAGAAATAAGAGGACATTCACACACTCTACATCTTAGCTATGTCTAGGTGCAACGTATTTCGCTGTTCCTTCAGTAGATAATATTTCACTAGGTGTTTCGGCTAAAATGCCTATCTTCAGGTGTTCAGGTTCTAGTACTTAGGACTCTGCATTACATTGAGTAGCAGAGCCCTGAATTCTTACAATCTACACACCTGAAGATGGCCATTTTGGCCGAAACATGTAGTAAGGTCTAGTGAAGGCATAGGGAACTGCGTTGCACTTAGACTGTGCAGACACCTCTAAGTCAGGTCTACAGAGTGCATCAAGATTTAGTGGGGGGTGGAGTCCAACTGGGTCCACTCGGCACGGCGGCCACTGATTGGCCTATTGTAGCCTGCCCTGGGTGATTCTGTTGATGGAGAATTTGGTGAAATGAAGATTGGCAGGGGAAACCGAAGTACTTGGAGAAACCCGCCCCAGCGCCATTTTGTCCGCCACAATTCTACATGACCAGACCCGGGATCGAACCCTGGCCGCCGCGGTGGGAAGCCAGAGACTAACCGCTTGAGCTATGGCGTGGCCTGAGTGCATTAGAATGCTGAAATGTGACAATATATGTTAGTAGTATAGGCTATGAGACAGAGAGGCGGTTGGAACCAGTTCAGAATCACGTTGAAGGCAGGATTGTGGTATTGTCAGTCTTGAATCTTCATGTTCTTGTATCACAGGTCTGGTTATATCTAATTGCCAGTATATCATGCAATCTGAACGCGTTTGCAAGCTCCAGCAAATGTGTTACAGGTGGAGAGAGACGAGATCAAAACTAACACCCGGCTTTACGTCAGGAAAGTTGAAGTTGATGTACCCTCTTATCCACGACGTCTGCAAGGACCTACTCGAGCATCTGAGGCAAGACAACGGTGAAGGTAAGCAAAACGAATAAGTTACCTTACTACACAAAATCCGAAAGAGTAATGAAGAGTTCCTTCAACGGAGCAGCCATGGACTACCGACATAGGGTGGTCCTCCAGCTTGGGGGTTGGGCGTGAGGGAAAATTCGCTTAGTGAGGAGTGGAGTCCGGTTGGGTCCACTCGGCACGGTGGCCACTGATTGGTCTAATGTACCTGCCCCGGGTTATTGTGATGATGGAGAATTTGGTGGAATGAAGATTGGCATGGGAAACCGAAGTACTCGGAGAAAACCCATCAAAGCGCCACTTTGTCCACAAATCCCACTTGACCAGACCAGGGATGGAACCCGGGCAGCCGCAGTGAGAAGCTAGCGACTAACCGCTTTAGCTATGGGGCGTCCTTGGGCGTGTGGGTAACGGTGTAAATCGCCAGGTAGTGATCAAATTCCGGCAGAACTTATTCAAGCAGGAGGCGAAATATTGCGTTCTAGGATCCACAGTCTAATTACTTCTATTTGGCATAAGGAAATAGTGCCTGATCAGTGGTGAAGGGTGAAACTGGTGGTAGTGATTATCGGGGGATATCACTGCTATCAACTTCATACAAAATTTTATCCAATATTTTTCTCTCAAGGTTAAGTCCATATATAGATAAAATTATTGTGGATCATCAGTGGGTTTCGACGTAACAGATCAACTACAGATCAGATCTTTTGCATTTGTCAGATATTGGAGAAAGAATGGGAGTACGATGAGACAGTACATCAGCTATTGGTAGACTTCAAGAAAGACTATGATTCAATTAGGAGGGAAGTATTGAACAATGTTCTTATAGAGCGTGAGATACCGAAGAAACTATTAGGTTGATTAAACTGTATTTAAACGAAACGTATAGTAAAGTACGTGTAGGTAAACAGTTGTCTGATAAATTTCCTATCCAGAATAGTCTAACACAAGGAGATGCTTAATCACCACTACCTTCCAACACTGCTTTATAATATGACATTAGGAAGGTCCAGGAAAATCAGGTAGGCCTGAAATTAAACGGGACACATCAGCTGTTGGTCTACGCCGATGATGTGAATCTACTGGATGATAATGTACAATAGATAAGTGTACAATATAGAAAAACAAATAAACTTTAGTTGACGCAAGTAAGGAGGTTGGTCTAGAAGTAAACGCAGAGGAAACTAAGTATATGCTGCTGTCTCGTCAGAAGAATGCAGGACAAAATCATGACATAAAGATGGGTAACAGATGTTTTGAAAATGTGACACAATGTTTAGGAACGAGGGTAACAAATCGAAATTCGATGCAGGAGAAAATCAAAGGGTAGCTGAATTCGGGTTATGTTTGCTACCATTCATCCCAGAAACTTCTGTCTTCCCTTCTGCTACCCAAAAACGTAAAAATTAGACTATACAAAACTATATTTTTGCCTGTGGTCCTGTTTGCGTGTGAAATTTGGTCTCTGACTTTAAGGGAGGAATACAGACTGAGTGTGTTTGAGAAGAGGTTGCTGAGAATGTTTTGACTGAAGAGAGATGAAATGACATGATATGAGGTTGGACAAAGTTGCATAATGAGGAGCTTCATAACTTGTACTCTTCTGCAAGTATAAATAGAAATACCAACTCAAGGGAGGTGAGATGGGCAGGGCATGTAACACGAATAGGGGAAAAGGAATTCACGTACAATGTTGGTGAGAAAGTCAGAAGGAAGGAGACCATCAGGAAGACTAAGACGTAAGTGGGTAGATTATAATAAATGGATCTTAAGCGTATATAATGGGGTGGTGTGGACTAGATTGATCTTGTGAAGACGGTAATGAACCTTCAGGTTCCATAAAATGTTTGGAATTTCTTGAGTAACCGCACAACTGGCGGCTTCTCAAGAAGGGCTCAGCTGCATGAAGATGGTTAGTTCATCAGCGGTCGTTGTTCGATGAATATGATCCTTCTAGTTTAAAAAATTTGGGGTCCTTAAGATGAGGCCCTAATTATATAACGGTAATTTTGTTGAAAAATATTCTAAGGAATTTAATTAAAATTCATAAAATATACCCAGAAACACGAATTAAGAAGTACATATATGCTATTGCAATTTTCCCCTTTCTAATTTATTCTGAGGCCAATTTCCGGTTCCATACATAAGCACAGAGTTTGCTGTCACCTTATAAACTTTAATCTGTGTACCCTTTCTAGTTTTATTTTTAATGTTCTCTCTGTCCTTCTACACGTAGGTTGAAATCTACACAAGTTCTGCTCAAGCTCTTTGTGCAACTGTATGTTGCAGCCCAGGTAATTTCCGAACACATAAACGGTCTTGGAACGAACGCAAATTAAGTCATGTTTCCCGACGGGGTTCGAAACCAAGATCGACGGTGCGGATGAGGGCCAACGATAATTTACTGGTGTGGGCTGGAGCAGATACATGCTTTAATCGATAGGTCATTAAATATGTGTGATGTAATAAATAAGGGATTTCAATACAGTTATTTTAAAGGATCTCATGAGAAAAATGGATGTTGTAGACAGGATCTTAATATATTTTATTAATAAGGAAAGAACAAATACGTCATAGCATACTGAGATCTATATTCTTCATGCGTATGCTATCTTTTCTTTTATACGAACATTTGATTGGACATTAGGTTCGTGCCTATCTCTTTTACCTTCTCACCATAATTCATTTCATTTATCACGCGATTTTCAACTCCCATATTTTTGCATAGTTCTGGTTACATCGCACAGTTAAGAGTGTGACACATCTATGTTACTGCAACATGGATTTGCATGTTCTATGCTGACACTTTGTTAGCTGATACGAATTATCTTGCTAAACAAAGTTCAATTAGAAAAGGTTTCAGAGGAGACATGCGGATCATGGTCAAATGAATACTATGGCATATTTATTCAAATGAAGAATTGTGGAGTCCGAAAAACAGCCGTTGCTAGGTAATGCCCGCACGCAACAATAGAGGAATTATCAGGATACGAGATGTGACGCGTAAAGCCGTTGCTCTGGAGTGACTGGCTAAGCACGCTTCCGTAAAGACGAATTAACGCAACGATAGAAGAGCAGTGTTTTCTTTGCGGTCCATATCGAGGGGTTATAAAAAGACAAAGCTTATCGTCTGAGTCAGTTAAGTTTCGATAAGCCAGCCTGCCAGGATATGAGCCTGAGAACGGAGGAGGAGTTGTCAGGAGACTTGAGGGAGGCTCTAGAGATAACAGTCGAAAATCGTTGAGAAGTGATGGCGAAGAAGAAGGAATTTGGCTGTGCAATGAAGACTTCATATATGTTGCAGTTACAGTGGGTCTCGTATAATTACTGCGTTGAAATCCGTTGCNGTCGAGGGGTTATAGTGAAAACTGGAGACACTAGCGAATGTAAACTGTAAAGTGTATAGATCAGCGATAGCACTGTAATTATCTGCAGTTCTGAGTGCCATGTGTAAATGGTCAACAAACCTCATCCGAAACCCGTCTAATAGTCACAGCCCTAACACGTGACAAAATTCTGTACCTATTAAAATTGTTCTGGACTGAAGAGAGTTTTTAAGAAGATACTAGAGTGTGTTTGAGCGAAAGTAATAACTCAATGACTGGTAGTTAATTCCAAAGTACTTCCAATTTCCTACTTACTAATTATCTGGAATAATTCTAAAGAACTGGAATTGTTTTAATTCCGTGGCCATGCTTCCTAAAATGTCTTGTCTCTAATTTCTTAGTGGAGCAGTAAGGTAGGCTCGAGGTGTTACTGTCCTTGAGCGGAACGTCGTTCTACAGAGTCACGTAACTAGAACGTGCACTGGTAGTCAATTGTTTTGGCTGTCACTAATTAATACCCGGAGAATTAGCAGCAATATGTTTAGATGGCGTATCAAGATTTCGGTCACGAAAATGTGCAGACTGCCTACGCAGTATGTATCAATTAGAAACATACTTTCTCTGTTGTATCTCACAGTTATTTAGTCATGTCTGTACGTGGTACGTATACTTCTTTAGAAGATGGTGGTCTCTCAGTTGATCGAGAAATTATTCATCGTTTATGCAACATATAAATTCATTACTATTTTCACAAGACCATACTCTGAGTTAGCTATATTCAGTTCACAAATTCACATTCAATTTATTTAAATCCAGTAGTAATATTATGCGTCCATTTATGTCTAGGTCACCAAAGTGTTCTCTTCCTTTCATATTCTTTAACTGAACTTTTACGTATATTTTCCATTTCTCACATGTTCCACCAATTCAGTTCTCTTTACTTGGCCGCCTTAAAGAAAAGTGATAATCAGAGCAAATCATAAAGTTCTTCTTTATGCCTTTTGTCCATCTTCCTTTTACATCCTCTCCCGTATTGTGAGCGACAAGACTTCAAGTCGATAATAGAAATTAACAGGAAACAGACAAGGTTTATTATATAAGATTTGAGGCTTTCACGGCGGTGACTATGAAGAAAGCAGTCTTCTGGGATTTGGCACCGTGTATATGTGGTGTTAACCGACGTTTCGGAGGAACGTATCGCCTCCATCTTCAGGGTAGAAGAAAAATATAAGAAATCTGCAAGCGAAGAGACCGTGAGAACCGGNCACTTCTAATTAAGTTATGGGAGGACAAGAGATTCTGCAGAGTGGCAGAAATCATTACCGAAATTTTATAATCTCTCTAGCAGCCAGCGTTATGAATCCAGTAATATATCATGGCAGATTTAAGATGAGCTGCACAATGAAAATCTTTTTCTTTGATACAGGAGGGCTGCGGCAAACCAAGGCAATAACTACAAAGTTTGCAGCGGACTCAGTGGCCATTTGTGCATATGGGCTTCGGCAGAACTCGTTCCTAAATCCTGACACCGAATTTCGGAAATACGGAAGGAAGTTCTTGGAACCCACTTTATGGAGGGGGATCGAGCAGACTTCTGTAATTCTTACTCCAAAGATTGCTGATTTTTTAAGATTGAAGTAAGTTTGTTACCACTACAGAAGCGGGTCAGTGTGCTTCAGCATATCTGCACACCCGCTCTATTCCAGAGCCGGTATACTGATGTGACAGCAACTTCTATGAAAGTGAATCTTGAGCTATGAAGTCCTTTAAAGACACATCTATTCCGGAACAATGTTATCACAATGCACTGCCGTTGCTAAGCCTTCGTTAATGGCGAACATTCTGAACAACTTAAATCAGAAGACTTCGATGACATTTCTGTTCTGCAATTTTCTTACTGTTCTTGTAGATTTCTGTTATTAACGTGCCACGAATGGAAGATGAATGTTAAGAAATTGTGGTAACATTATTCTGGGACAGTCTGTATGTTGCGCTTTTGCAAAGTAAGTTAAAGACAAAGATGTCTCCGTGGTTCTTAAGCATCACGACATGAAGGTGTAAGGAGGAGTTGAATTTTATTGTAGGAACCACCAACAGTGAATCAAGGGCTAGCCAATCACAGGCTAGGAACCATCCGCTGTTAAGCTGGCTAAAAGCCGTTGCTACGTAACTCCTACAGCAATACGTGGCAACAGTAGGCGTCCTTCATTAGCCAACAGACGTGTTTTCTATAGGTCCTCCTCAAGGTTATATAAAAAGACATAACGATAGAAATAAGCGTGTTAAGTTTAAACTTGGCGGCGGTCAAACATACGACTGTTCAATCAACTACACGGCTGTTGTAGCAGGAGCTATTAATGATAGGGCATGATCTGCTGTACTGAGCCTGGACTGATAGAGGCCTTGTACGTATATGTTGTACATACTGACAACAGACTTATTATTGCTGACTGTGACTCTGTCAAGGACAGACCCGTCCTCTCGTCAGAGAGGGACCCCCACATCAAGAAACCTGCAACTCTCTGATAGTAATAAAGATCTGATAGCAAGCCCCAGATGGGTGTTTTATTCCAAGACAGACTGGCCGACTGACCGTCGGTCGTAATATAACTCTGACTTAACTTGAAACAGGTGTTTGTTGCAAACGGTGTTGTTGTTGTTGTTGTTGTTGTTATATTGAACCAGCGACTTTAATTCTTCAAGTTCGTCTGTATATACTGTGCAAATATAATAAATATTTATATACTAACTTAACAAGTGGTAGCCTCTACCTACAACATCCCACGGTATCGTCAAAATGCTTTACCCTCGATACTAGACAGATGTAAGCTGTCAGATTCATATTTCTGCTCTTTTAATCCCAGAACCCACTAGACAGGAACACAGAATCGATATCTGATTCCTCGATCGTCCACAGCCTAGTCGTCATATTGACTGAATGAATAGACTCTTAAGTTGTTGTCTGTCATTAATCGATTTACACTCCGGTACGTATCTATCCCCGAAACGCTCGCGTGAACGTAATCAGTGCCTTGAATAACAAATTTAGCGAACGGGTCGTTAGTACCTAAATCTATATTTCGTGCTTTCATGAAAAGTTTTCAGTATTTGCAATTCTGTTCTTCATGTTGTGACACGTAGACCCCTTGCTAGGCAACAACTATGAAACATGACGATATATAACAGCTGTTGCGAGGTAACGGCTCTGCCAACATACAAGAAGGCAACAATTCCACGGCAACTAGCGGATAAAACAATAAATTGAAACGGCGTTTTCTACGCTGTTCCTGCCTACATATTATAAGCAGGACAAGACAGGAGCTAGGGTCTGTTAGTGAAGAGAAGTTACTGAGTTAGTCAGAGAACTGGCCGCGCCATAGCTCAAGCGGTTAGTCGCTGGCTTCCCACCGCGGCGGCCAGGGTTCGATCCCGGGTCTGGTCAAGTGGGATTTGTGGTGGACAAAGTGGCGCTGGGGCAGGTTTTCTCCAAGTACTTCGGTTTCCCCTGCCAATCTTCATTCCACCAATTGTTCCACAATCACCCTCACCTATCATCTGGGGCTGGTACAACAGGCCAGAAGTGGCCGCAGTACAAGGGACTTAGTTCCACCCCACTAGCAATAAAAAAAAAACAAAAATAGAGAACTGCAGCTCAGTCGTTTTGAGCTGTTGCTGTGATCAGCTTGTAGCTGAGGCCCGGGGACAGTTCGGTAGGTCAGAGGAAGAGGAACGTCCGCTGTTGAAAGCCGCTACCAAACAACGGCTAGTGGAGACTGTAACAGACTAAGATCTAGTGTTTCCTATATTGAAATGTAAAGCGTTTGAATGAGTGAAACGTTTATAATTGCTTATAGTTACAAATCTGTAAGTGTTCAATAAATCCAATTACCAATTAAAACCTCGTCTATAATCACATTCAATCACGTGACAATATTATTTCTTCACTTGATCATGTTATATGCTTCCCGAAAACTTCAACACCGATCCAAAATTAGAAGTAGGTGTTACGTAATTTGAAAATAAATGTCAAATTTCCAGATTAAGGTCCGAGAGTATACAGCAAATACAACGCCTAAAATGCTGATAGCAACAGCCGTGCATAAAATATTTGATAGCTCAGTGAAACCTCAGAATTTATATACGACTTCCATTGCGACAAAGTGGTCATGAAGGTCATCCCACCATTCGCCTGTACAGACTGAATCAACTGACAAAAGCCTTCCATGAGGATAATCGATAGCCCTGTAGAATTTTGAACCAAATCTAATTTTATGGCTACACCAACATGCACAGGAAAGAAATTATAAAAGTCGATTTTGATACATATAAATGTTTTCCTATCTTTATCAAGATTCACGCCGACAGAAGTGATTGACTTCTTCCGACGGATGACCAAGGAAACAGTGACATATCGCCTGGAAAATAACGTGAAACGAAACGACTTCTTGCAGTTACTGATTCAGCTCAAGGAAAAGGCTGAAAATCTTAATAATTCCAAGGACAAATCGATCCCATGGCATAAGAGTAAGTATAATCTTAAACCGACCCCATTTTCTGGCTCTTATTTGCCCCCTTTTCACTACACCACTTTATTGTTAACAGTCACTCAGCTGAGCAAGAAATTCAAGTATTTATAGGATCCAAAAGTCTATTTCCATATTCACAAAAGCCTTCCACTGGATCGCCAGTTTAATCCAGCCCATATCTTTATACATTAAGTTGTATAAACCGCATTTAAATATTATTCTCCCCTCTACTTTCATGTCTCGTTAGTCCCAATGAGGTTTCCCTATTAAAGTGTTTGATTTTAGAATCACCCCAGTCTATGTCACGTCTAACCTAGCAATTTAAAAGTTTACAGATAACTGATTCTTCCTACTCTTACTCATGGAGCTGAGCCTCTCTTGAGGACCAACCAATTCTGCAGCTACTCAAGAATTTACCAGCATTTTATGGAACCCAAAGGTTCAGTACCGTGTTCACAAGAACACTTCACTGCTCCCTATTCTAAGCCAGATAAATCCAATTCATACCATCCCGCTTTATCTCTCTAAGATCCATTTTAATATTGTCCAACCATCTACGCCTTGGTCTTCCCAGTGGTCTCTTTCCTTCTGGCTTTCCCACCAGTATCCTATATGCATTCCTCTTCTCCCCCATTCGTGCTACATGACCTGCCCACCTCATTCTCCTTGACTTCACCATTATAATTGTACTTGGAGAGGACTACAGGTTATGAAGCTCCTCATTATGCAGTTTTCTCCAACCTCCTGTCACTTCATCTCTCTTCGGTTCGAATATTCTCCTCAACGCATAGATAACTAATACAAAAGATAAAGACGGCTTGGTATACTGAACTTCCAGAGTTCACGGAGGAAGACATTGCTGCGCAGGCCCTGACTTTCTTCGCAGACGGATATGAAACTTCATCCACTGCATTGTCTATTCTCATGTATGATCTGGCCTGTAACCCTAAGGTGCAAGAGCGGCTGAGGGAGGAAGTGGACTCCGTGATGGGGCAACACAATGGACAGGTGGACCTGGACATCATCCATGAAATGGAATACCTCGAAATGGTGGTACAAGGTAACGTTAGTTTGCGTCACTTAATGACAGACAGCACATTAGAGGAGCACAGCGACCGCGTGGTTTAGGGTCCCTACTGCAATGGATCACTCACATATTTGAGTTTAGAGTTTGAACCCCACTCTACGCATTGGTGTATTTATGTTATGTCATTCTGTGTTGGTAGTAGCCTCGAGAGGTCAGATCACCGCTCACAGAAGCCGTGACAAATGTTAATATATTAGACGGTATAAAATAAGTTCTAAATCAGTTAAGAGCAAAGTTCCAAATCCCATAACGCTATCCGAAGTCAATATATTATAATACACTAATAGAAACACACGTAGAAATTGAAGGCGAACTTTGCCTTATCAGCTCCTCCGTCCTTACGTTTCTTCACCCCTTTCATACTTCTTTCTTATTTTCTCCTCCATTATAACAATATATTAAATTATATCTTAATCCTTTCCATTGCATAGTGTCTCCATTGCGCTGCTGCTTCTGTAATTACGTGGTAATGAGTGTTATCTGACTATATGTGTATATTACATGCGTTCGTAACATGCATAGTCACAAAGAGGTACACATCATAAACCATATCCTATTAGTTACTATAGGATTCTGACGATGGTGTATAACACACTGATATGTTGGGATTTTGGACTTTATCCATCGTCCTGGTTTTTAAGATAACAAATAAAAACACGACGTTTCGGAAACTGGATCTGTTTCCGTCCTCAGGTGAAGGAAAACACCTATTCAGTTGGGTCCNACTGTTTGCAGTGAAACCCACGACAATGAGCACTCGGAAGTACTTTACTTCCGAGAACCGAGACCAAACATTTGAACGATAATTACCGAACTTCTTTTGGCTTATTTTGGACTTCACTTCTCCAGTGATTGAGCCTAGCTCTTTCTAAGGGACCCAACTGAATAGGTGTTTTCCTTCACCTGAGGACGGAAACAGATCCAGTTTCCGAAACGTCGTGTTTTTATTTGTTATCTTAAAAACCAGGACGATGGATAAAGTCCAAAATCCCAACATATCAGTGTGTTATACACCATCGTCAGAATCCTTTCAAGTCTATCTGATAATTACCGAGCCAACTAAGTTTAGCGACATAATATTCAGTGCTATAATGCAATCTGACTAGAATATGGAAATTGCGTACATCTTTCGTTAATTTTGGAATATCTCCGTGAAATCCGGAACACATCTGCATCCACAACTGTTTTAATTTAATTACTTCTTCTTCTTCTTCTTCTGCTTTAATGAATTAGGCTTTCTGGCCTGTTACAATTGAGAATTAATTCTGAAATTATGAATATTGTAGACAGTTGGTAGGACTCCCTGGACGGGGGATCAAACTGACGCAAGACCTCTACCTACACATTACAGTACAAAAGCAGAATTGACATAGACAGATATCCATGCCTGAGTGGGGTTCGAACCCAAGATTAGTGCTTGAGCGGGAGAAGACAATTACTGCCTTAGACCGCGCGGCCACTGTGAGAGGGTTTAATTAATTTAATTCCTATATTTTCAGAATCCTTGAGAATGCACCCACCAGTACCACTGATGAACAGGTTATGCACAAAGCCGTTCGAACTGCCACTGCCGAATGGAGGAACATTCACTGTGGAAGTCGGCACACCAGTGGTGACACCTATGCTTGCTATTCAGAATGATCCGCAGTACTTCCCAGATCCGACCCATTTCGATCCCGAGCGGTTCACGGAAGAAAACAAGGAGAAAAGACCCCGATACACGCATTTCCCTTTCGGCGAGGGACCCAGGATATGCCTAGGTAATCACAGATATTAAGAAGCGAAGGATGCATAGGATTAATTGATACTGTGATAGTGTGAACAAGTATTTAATCTGAGTATTGCATTCACAGATACATTACAGGGCTGTAGTACTCATGATCCTTATCCCTGAGGTCTAGGATTCAGATCTCATCCAGGAGACCGGATAATTTGACCAATATGTTTTGCAGTTATTCTCTCCATCCACGTCACGTCATCATTACTACGTCACTAGAATCTCTTCTCAAAACACTTCCGTCAATCACATGTCAATGAGAAATTCAAACATTATCTACTATCTTGCATGTTACTGCTCTAAGGTAGCCTACAGAAAAAACTCCGTGGCTTTAGTCCGCAAACGAATCGGTTTGTATAGCCCCACGGCCGTTAATTTCGGTTTTCTAGACCGGAGCCGCTACTCTACCATTCAAGTAAGACCTCAATTATCCTCACGAGGCTGAGTGAACCCCGTTCCAGACCCACTATTTCTCAGAAAATGTGGTAGCGCCGGGAATCGAACCCGGGACCTCTGCTGGAACTCTGACCACTAAACTACAGAGGCGGTCAAGGTAGTCTTCAGGAAATATAATGTATCCTGCTTTTGTACTTTAAGAAACAACCAGCAAAAGGATCCTACCTTGATCCAGCCTAAACCTTCAAACAGTTTCTCAGGATAAATTTTAGTATTCATTTTCATTCCCGACTAGATGCCTCAAGTGGTATCTTCCAGCCTCACAATCTGACCATCATTTTGTATACATCTCTCCTCTCCTCCGCCACAAGTTCTGCACCTTTCAGTAAAGGAGCCCTCATAAATGCACTACATAATACTGTTTCAAGTTTGTCAGATATCGCTAAAAGTTCTGCAGCTCTATAGGAGTATTTACTTTTTTGTTGTTTCAGGCATGCGGTTTGGTCTGGCACAGAATAAGGCTTGCATCGTTCATGTTTTATCAGAATTTGAAATTCGCAAATGTGACAAAACACCAACATCTCTTACACCAATACCGACTGCATTTATTTTTTCACCAAAAGAAGAAATATGGGTGGAGTTCGTCAAAAGAACCGACAAATAGAGGGAGAAAAACAGAAAATAAAGATGTAAATCATTGTTGTCATACATGAATATCATCTTAAAATTATATCTCTCTGAGAACAAGGAGACCACGGTGTTAAATGAATTGTGTGTAAAACTAATCTGAAAGTATTATATTGTCACGTGTTAGATATTAAAGACGGGGTTTGCATTGGTGATGGGAATTTTTAGACTTTTACAACTCCTAACTACAGTTAACTGTATCAGTTTCATGGATTGACGCACTTTACAGATCACTGTATTGCACATAAATCTTTCTATGTTTTCACCAGTCGTTGCCGGTTAACGGCTCTCAATAATTTAGATTCCTAAGCTTACGCAATCGTGTCCTTACCGGTTAGAGACTATCTCGAACTCCTCATGGTCCCAACTTACTGCGTTAATCAAAGTCAAAGTCGCATTACGACGGAAGGTTACTCCGTCAGTCAGTCTTGATGTTAAGCCCCATCAGGGAGCCGTTTCAGAATCGCAGTTATTTTACGATTGGCGGTTTACAACCAATCAGTCCGTCTTGGCGCCAAGCCCCTTGAGGATGACATCCAGAGACTTTCTTCTTCCACTGAACTCTTACGGTCAAAATCCTCATGTAATTCTCTCTGAAGACAAGATGGGTTTCTCCCTCATTAACATGCTTCACCTAGTCATATGTACGTATATCAAATAGAGCATGTTACTTAAATACTTACTTTTCCACTATATACAAGTTCTCTGTCAGTCCAGGCTTTGCAGAGCAGATTATAAATATCATACATATCATAAGCTACAACGGCAACTCAGTCACAAGAACGGTCGTAAGCTTGAACCTCTTATACACGTATATTATACGTCTAGTTTCGCCATATCTTACACTGCGAAAATGTTCATTCTCATGACTTCGTATAACTTCTACTTGTTGCATGCACAATTTTGTTATATAATCGTATACATAAGGAAGGTTGAAAGCCGTACATAAATCGCGGAATGGTGTGCACCTTGGAAAGTTTCCAGTGCTGCGGAGAACTCTGGTTTGTAGGCGCTGAAATTTTAAGAGGCAGATGTCTGCCGCTAATTCCCAGGCGGTGTAAGCATAAATCATTAATGATCTGATCAGTTCTTTATGGAGGATTAGGTTACTATTGGCACTTAAGTACTCGCGTTTCAATTGGGACTGGAGTCTAATAAATGTTCTGAAGAACTTTTTTCAAACATTTATATGTGCAATCTCTATCTAGTCCTCTTATCGAAGATGACAAATATTTTACATGATTGCCCAAAGAGATGTTCGACCCATTGAATATAGATGAGCTGAGTATTTTCCTTATTCATTTTTATCTTACAGCGCTCACACCATATCTCAATAGCATTGACTCTTCGCTACAGCTCTCTGAGAACATAAAAGTCTTTGGGTCTGTCGCATATATGCAGGTGTCATCAGCAAAGAGACCGAGATAGACACCAGGTGTCTGGGGCGTACCATTTATAGATAGACTGTACAATGTTGAGGAGAGGATGGAACCTTGTGCACCCTTGCCTCTATATCCCTTGAAGTAGACATTTCATCGTCGACCGAAACTCTGAATTTTCTCTGAGAAAGAAAACAGCTAAAAAGCTTGATTAGACTGATCGAAAAACTTTAATTCAGATGATTTATGCAGCAAGCCAAGGTGCCATGTTGAGTAAAAGGCTTCTTCAATATAAAAGAACACAGCAACCGTAGACATGTTATTGTTGAAATTTAAGGGACGTGGTCCATAAGCCCATACATTGTAGTGTCGTGCTGTGACGGGTACGGAAACCAAACTGGCTTGCACGAAGCAGGCCTCTTTCTTCAGTTTGTCTCTGGACTATTTTTCAGAAAAACTTTCTCGCATATCTTCCTTCTTCCGGACAAGAAGCTAATCGTACATAAATTTTGCGGGAGTTTTGGACTATTTCTGAGTGTCGGTAACGTTATAACTATTGTTTCCTTCCAAGGCTCTAGAAAATTGGACAGCTGAAGTAGGTGATTAAATAAATGTGTCAGATGTACCAGTGGTTTATTTGGAATTTGCCTGAGGCAACCGTTTGGAATATAATTAAGTCCACAAGCCTTTCAAAACTTCAATGTTTTTACTAATTTCTCTGTCACACGACCTTACGTTTTCCGACGGGGTGTCCCCTACAGATGCGAGCAGAATTTGGACTCCAGGCTGTATCCATCGCTCATGGTTTTCGTCAAACAAGTTATGAGATGTGAACTGATTTTCTGCACAACCAGCAATCTCCTTGACTTTCTCTTTCGGGTGATATATTATTCCTAAAGGTCTATGAACAGCGGTTATTGCCTTTGGGCCATCCTTCTACATAAGCGATTTCATGGTAGACCATAGATCTTGAGGTGTGAACTCACAATTCCCAACTTTTGTTTCCCACCGTTCGAATGCCTTTCTGCGAGTGGGACCACTTGGCCCCGACGGCTTTCGCTATTTAGCGTCAGCACAAACTGCATTGAAAACATCTCAACAGTTCCATTGCAGCGGGCCGCTGTTTAGCGATGGCTTGCTTGTTTATCGAGCCGTTCCTATGCAACGGACAAAGTATCAGTAGTCATTTCACAATGGATTTTCCACAGGCATGTCTATTTTTCTAATGATTAATGGGAGGTTAGAGAAAGATGAGAGTGGACATGTAATGTTATGTTCTACGAATGTATTATCCTTACGTCACTGACATGTCAATAAGTCTCAGAAGACCAAAAGCAATGATGAGACTCATTTACTAAATAAAGAAAGATCCTAATGAAATTAACTCCATGGAGCATGTCACTGTGTAAAGGACTACCTGTAGTCGATGTATCTACTAATTAAGTATATATACAGTCGCAGGTCTCAGTATATATAATTACTGTCGTCACATTTATAGAAAATTAATTTCGCCATAGGGAATTTTCGCTTTACGGGTGGTTTCGAAAAATGGCATCCTTTGGCGAAATGAGTAGGCAGCAGACGACATTGTTGCATTGATATTTCTCTCAACGGAAAATGCAAGGAATGCGAATTTGTCTATAAGTCATGTACTTAATTGCAAAATGAAAGCTAACAAACCGTTTAAAGACCTTCCATACCATATAACTAACAAAGACAATATACATACTGACGTTATATATGTAAATACATATATAGTATAGCCCTATGGTATATACTAGGGACTTCACTTATTCACATTCCAATAAAAAAGCTAAAGTTGTCCCCGTGTTTATCTAATTAAGCACTAGGCCATTAAGGCGTATGGGGAGTGGAGGTGAGTGGTCAGCTTCACGTCCCTGCCACTCTACCCCCCGGGGAAGGAGCCCCGGTACCCATTGGATAGGAGGTTGTGTGGACCTCGGAGCCGGTCTAGACAATTTGGAGAAGAGAAAGTTCTTGACCCTACCGGGATTCGAACTGCGACCCCTCAGTCGTCCAGCCCGTAGCCTGGCGCTATACCGACTATGCTACCACTCACATTCAAATAATGCTGAAAAATAGAAAACCTGCGTTTCAAGATATTCTAATTAAAATAAGCATTCGTCATGAAAAGGGAAAGAGCTGACCGAGCTGACGGCAGAGATGCCATGCGGATCACAGATCCACCCAGGGGCAGGATAAACAGTTTTCAGCCTGTGAGCGCAGCGCTCTGTTTGCGAATTTGCGGTGCCATTGCGACTACAGGTTTTGTATACATACGTGTGCATGTGTAAAATTAAGTCAGTATTTATATATCTGGTGGTGCAAAATAAATAAGACTTTTAAGAATATGGTAAAAATAAGAGACTTTACGTATTTGAACGAAATTCTTTTAAGTTTTAAGGAATATAAGGACCTAAATATGAGTATGTATAATTCTGTGGCCTGTAGTCCGCAAGTGAAATATACCGACCGAGCGACCGCCGCTTGTCGGCGAAGTAAGTGCCAACTTTTGCGGATAGAAGGTGTCACGTGGTCAGCGCAACGGATCTCCACGGTCGTTAATCTCGGTTTTCTAGACCGGAGCCTCTATTTCCTTGAAATAGCTCCTCAATTATCCTCATGAGGTTGAGTGGACCCCGTTCTAGACCCACTACTTCTCAGAAAATTGGTAGCACCGGGAATCGAACCAGGGACCTCTGGATCTGTAGCCAGGAACTCTGATCACTAAATCACAGGGGCGTCCTGTGTATATACTAGATTGATTTAGTTCCATTAATTCGTTACAGGAAGATATTTTCCATTTTCGAACGATGAAAACAGAAATGGTTTTACAATCACGTCGGCCGCGTTTGTAAATAGACGGTACTACAGTCCAGTTTTTAGAATCTACAGAATGATCTACAAATTCTTCATATTAATTTCAGTTCTTGGAAGTACCGCAAGAGAGAAATGGAATTTTATGTCATGTGTGTCACAAGACATCCGATCAAGTTTCCACCAAGAAAGGAGGCAGATTCGAGCCAAAATTCATAGAAGAAAATGTGGTTCTCTTTAATATTGATTCAGGTAATCCGAAGATTGAAGGATAACTGTAATGCCTACTTTTGATATTCAAGATGGAAAATATTTAACGAATAAAGAGAGCAAAATAAGCCCTCTTGTACACTCAGGTTTGTTCTATGCATTAGACAAATTTCATTCGAACACTAAAACCGTGAACATTTACAGAATTTTAAAAGCGTTATATTTTTGCTCCACTTACTCCATTGTCAAGGCGGCGCCATAGCTCAAACGGTTAGTCGTTGGCGTCCCACCGCAGCGACCTGGATTCGAGCCCGGGTCTGGTGAAGTGGGAGTTGTGGTGGACAAAGTGGCGCCGGGGTAGGTTTTCTCCGTCTACTTCGGTTTCCCCTGCCAATCTCCATTCCACTAAATTCTCTATCATCATAATCACCCAGAGCAGGTAAATAGGACAATCAGTGGCTGACGTGACGAGTGGACCCAGCTGGACTACACCACCCCATATGCGAATTTTTTAATTATTTACTGTATTGTCACCTGTAAGGGGTACGCGCGATGATAATGACGGATTCTAAATCGGATGAATGTTTTAATTTGTGTTCTTTTACAATTACACAATTACACAATTCAATATTTCAGCTGCCTTCTCTCCGACTGACTGCTTCTCAGTTGCCACTGAACGTATCACACATAACTCTGTTTGGTAACACGATGAATCTTGAGGAGTCTGTACTCTCTCGAATTCTCAGTCTGGATTCTATATCTCGGCCTAAGCTGGCTTCACGCGGACCGGAAATAGAACATCATGTCTTACAGTTACTCTTTTAGTATTCATATCCGTTGTAGCGGAAACGCCTGGTGATCCCAAGATTACGTGTATCCACGGAAACCCTTGTTGAATCTCTGTCGACATGAGAATGTGTTTTAGGAAGCCGTTGCCTAAAAAACGGGGCAAATTTCTGGGTAACTCTTTGATTTTTCCCAGCGTATTCGTTGTTGCGGAAACGTGTTTCAACAAGCCGTTACCTAGCAATGGCTGTCTTTTCTGACTGAACCATTTCGGCTTTCAGGTGCCATATCACAATATATTTTTCGTTGTTATTCGCAAGGATTACTTTAAAATGAGAGTATTGATTATGACATTTTAATGTAAAATTTAAAATATTTTATGACATGAATAGATTTAGGAGCAATTAAACCACTTAAAAGAGGGTAATTGGCTGTGGAAGGGCACGAGGGATTATGTGAAGGGCTGACAAGTTCGTGGGATTTGGCGTGACGTCTCTGCAGCTAAATTTCTTACGGAGATTGGAATATACAGATTGGTCCGAAAGTCATCTAACTGCTTGGTTATTTTTCTTTTTTCTTAATGAATTTACAAAATATATTCATAACGAGATCTTCCATGTTCAATGCACAACTCACAACATGAAATGCCGTTCTGTCAACTGACTGACAGGTTTAAATCTAAACATTGCCTTTAATAAGTTAGAATGATTTTGGTTAAGTGACTTCTTGACCATATTTTCAAATGAATTCAACTAAATATGCACTAGCTGCTGCTGCTGCTGCTAGTACTACTACAATTTGGACTCGGGTCGGTTCTTTCGGTTCCTGAATCTTACACATAGTCGGTAGGGCTCCTTTGACAAGGGATCAGTCTGTCAGAAGGCCGCTACCTATACAGGACAACACAAACATAATAAACGCAGACATCCACGCCTCGAGTGAGTTTCGAACCCACAATCCCAATGTTTGAGCGTGCGAAGGCAGTTCACGCTTCAGACCACGTGGCCACTGTGATCAGCAAATATCCTCTAGCTGCACGTTCCTAATGCAAGGACTTAGTTCATTAGTAGCAGGAGGTGCTCGAATGGTGCTAGATCACCTGCAAGTAGTGTCAGAACCTCGTGAATAAGCCATGTTCCCCTTTATAATGTTCACATGGCGTCTGCAGTAGACAGAATAATTTACACAGCAGCCTCGCGACGTTCATAATAGGATGTTGTCAGCGATACGCTATCCGATGTGCTCCTTTCGTAATTATACTACCCGTAAGGCAGATTTACGTGCACAGAGCAACATCGGTAGGCATATGCATGCAAAAACATTAAACATTTAATGAACGTGCACCATTTCCTCCACTTATCTTACGGAAATACCGACCCACAACGACGAATATATTGGAATGAAGACTGCATCTGATTAACAATCAAGTTCCTTCCGTCAAATGTGACACATTTGACGGAAGGAACTTGATTGTTAATTGGTTAGTGTGACGGACCAGAATGAAAGACCTTAAAAAAAGACCTTAAACTGCATCTGAGTTCTGGTACTCTCGTTTCTTTCGCTGTGGATGAAATTTAAACCTCTGAACAAACCTCTAAGTAGAAATTCACTGTAGGCTATTACACTAATGCTGGTCTTAACGTATAATTTGTATACAGGCCCTCTTTCTGGCTCTGGAGGGAAAATATTCGTACATCTCTCTGAGAGCTGTGTCGAGCGGGTGCATGTAGCATTCCTTCACAGTTGTATTTGTTTCAAAATCAGCCGTTTCCGACAAACTTTATTTTGCCTTTTGGGTGTTCGAACTGAAGAGCTCACGAAGATCCTACCTACGTACCTCTCGGTGCTACAGCTCTGGGCGAGCCTTCCTCCTCTACAACCAGTCTCCACAACCAATGCTTGCTGTCATAGGAATGGACCCACGCATGATGACCCGAGGCTGACTGTTAGGTTTCTGATCAAAATGTCTTTTTACAGCATGAGGTTGTTAGCCTCATGCCCAACTCCCAACCTGAAGGACCAGAGTGTCTCCCTTAGTCCGGACTATACCCTTCGACATTTCCGGCATGGTGAAATTACCGGTAGTTAAACTACCGCCGGCATAGCTCTCCAGTTCACAGAGTCACGAAAGCCCCAACGCCACAACAAGATGGAGACACCTGTGTCACGAAGACCCACCTTAATGTTATTACATTTCCGTTTTGTGTGTAGTCAGATTATTTGAATTGCAGAAGGGTCCATCTTGAAAGCTAACAGTCTCACAGGTATTCAAGAAACTGTCCACCTTTAACCAGTGGAGGGCTTTTGTGAACATCGTAACGGCCTTCGGTGTCCATAAAATAATGGGAAGTTCTTCAGTAGCTGCACAATTGGAGGCTTCTCAGAGGGGCTCAGCGCCATGAGTGAGTGAGTCCACCTTTTGGCGGACCCGGAGTATTAATTTTCTTGTTCAGAGGAGCTCGCAAGTCTGATCCCATGAGTAATTTTCTGAAACGCGGTGCTCTTCCAGGTGAAGATTTATTAGCCCACCGCCCACCGCCCAACCCCCAAGCTAGAGGAATAGTCACAATCTAATACCTGCAACTGCTCATTCAATTCATAACTGGCTTCCATATGCGGATGTCGCCTGTTCCGTCCTCATTACGAAGACGATCCAAGCCATGGTAACAATGGATCCACTTAACGCGGAACTAAACTGTATACTCTACACTTTTGCATTAAGCTGGTAGATTACTGAAAAAGTTCCGATTTAAATATCTTGAGTGAAGGATGTCATACAATTTAAATTGATATGTAAAAGGACGCCTGTATATTGGTATGAAGTCAGTTGGCTTACCGTCGAGGAAATTCTTTCGTTTCTTTCGGCCGGTCAAGGACTGCCTGCGACTGAAGACACCGGGAGTGTACAGAATCCCGTGAGAGTGTGGTCACATTTCGACTGGACAGACAGACAAACCCTTGGATCGACAGTAGGTTGAAGGAGCACCATCGGCATATCCGGTTGGAATATTCGGATAAGCCAGTTCTGGCGGAACACGGTGTAAGCTTGGGGCATCGCGTCCATAACATCAGAGTCCCTTCCACTAAACCGAGACACAAGGATCGCATCGTCAGGGAGGCGATTTTGATTGGGCTCAGTCCCAACAAACTGAGGAGGGAGGATGACTTCTGCCTCAGTCATGGAAACCTCTCATCTCCTACCTGAAAATTGCAGGAGGCCTCCCCAGTAGGACTCACTAATTGAGTTTCCACTGGGCAATACTGGTCCGTTCATACTGCCTCATCAAACACCTGCCCTCCGCAGGTACCCATGACAAAAAGAATTTCCTTCCTTCCCCGGCCTCACACTGCTGTTGCTCCGCATGCCCACAAGCCATGCACATTTCTTCCTCTCAAATTCCTCGGCTATTCCCAAAAATGCACTCTGACTTCACTCCCCCCGTGGACTCATATCTGCACAAGCGGCCTGTTCCACGCAGAAACCAAGTCTCTGTTCTCCTCTATCCTATTGTTTCACCCTGGTACTCTAAAAGAACCAATTGCAACTAATGGGTTCGCTTACAAACACCATTCTGTTTCTATAAAATGCCGTGTTTCCACAAGCCATTGGCTCTGATTCCTGCTTGGCTTACTCTTAAACCGTAAAAAGAGAGGCGACATGGTCCTTCGAAATATCGGTTGACTTTCAACGGACTACACGGCGCTGTATCATAGAAGACAACATTTTTCATAACTACCTTTACGAGGGCTTCAAATTCTATACTGTTTATTCTGTATTTGTGCGTAGCAGCCAGTAAACCAACAAAATCCTGTATCGGAAAGCCAACAGTTTCTACTCCACTCCACGTAACTTGTAAGATTACTTTAAATACACTTGTACTGCATATCGTATATAAATAGAATTATCAGCTGCCTATCTCGTACCTTCAGTACAGAGGCTTCTTCAGTGTTTTTCGTCGAAATATCCAAGTATTCCTGACGGTTCTCTAATTCAGTGTATCATCGCATAACAACGATTTCTGCAACTAACACGTATCTAGAAAATTTAAGAGTCGCTTATCTGTTCAACAAAATCCTTACGTTTAGGGAGACTCGGACATTCATTGCTCTATATGCAAGCCGCGCCTGTTGGACCACATCCTGTGCCAGCATGCATCTCGCCTTCTTTAATTTGATTACTTTACTAATATTTGGGGGGAAGTGGTAGCGTGGTTTTTTGAGGCACTATGCTACAAGCCGGAAGGTCGAGATTTCGAGTCCCGATGAGGTGGATTTTTTCAATTGACCTAATCCTTCCAGCCGCACTATGGTCTTGGAGTCGACTCAGCTTCTAACAAAAANTCCCATGGGCCTCCGCGGCCTGTTACAAGGATAGCTTTACTTTAACTAATATTTGATGTAACGTAAAATTATGATGTTCTCCGTTATGCATTTTTTTCACCTTCCTCTTATTATATCCTGCCTCTTAGTTTCGAAGATCCAGCACCTTGCTCCTAAAACTCTTATTCAACGATGTGCAAAGTATCCATAGCTGGTTCTCTGTTATTAAATCACATGGAAACAAATTTCCCGGCAAAATAACAGTCTACACTATGAAATTCAAACCAAACTAATTGGGGATTAATTCAATTTATTTTAAAAATCATACACAACAGCACCGAGGATCAAAGCTAATGCTTAATCCGACGCTTCACTACTGATGCCTACGATGTGAAACGTTAGCAGCTCTCTACAATAAGAGAGTAAGCGCATGTAATCTGTGGACTAAATGAAGTAAGGGAAGACCACATTATAAATAATGTTTACACGTGCAATACGTACACAAACTCACATAAGAAAAAAGCTGTGTGTAGGAACAGCAACGAAATCTTACATTTTTTTCACTTTTTATATTCATAAGGCGTCTGGCCCACACTCAGAAAATATACTCGTACGTAGAATTTGAATCTCATCTAGGATCTTCTATACTAACCGATCTATCATCAGTTTTTATAGCATCAGATAACAATGGCATAAACGAAGGGCAGAAGTGGATAGACTGTCACTATAGAGTAAATACTGCTCAATAATCTCAAAACTCGGCGACAGAGTCCTCTGGACACCGAATGAAATGTGGGTTACGTAGAACCGATGGGTTCCTTGAACAACTGAGGTATGGCATCCTACTCAGGAAGGGCTCTGCTTCACGCACTGAGTGAGTGAGCTAATTCCTTAGGAAGCTACAGATAATGTTTCATTTATTAGGATGAATAGAACGTAGGTAAGATTTGAGATTATATGGCAGAGGAATTTTAGGTTATATTCTTCTGGGTTATGCTACCATGTAGTCTCGTATTCTACGAAGTCTACCCTCATGATGGAGACAGCAGACTTTTCTGTAAATTGGTAAACTTCTTGGGAACTGTACGGTGTCAACCCAGAAGATCACAATGTAAGGTAAATAACTCTAGACTGACTGATAGCATGCATCTATTTTGTATTCTACTTTGGATATCATCATATACGGTTAAGAAATCATGCTGGAATGGAAGATGAATGAATATTTTTAATTAAATACTAGACAGTGTTAATAAACCAATTAGCAGATTTTCCATCACATGATACATTTTAAGTAGCTTTTTAACTTTTAGATAATTTTTCTGGATTCTTCGGTCATTTTACAAGTAATTTTTCTGGGCTTTTTCGGTCATTTTAAAAATATTTTTAGGTCATCAAAATCCGGGCCCTACTTATCACTGCCTGAAATACACCTCCATTTTACTGTGATTTTCATTGAATTTTGTAGTCTTTATATTAAAACTTTGTATACTAACTCAATTTCTAATCGTTAAGCATTGTTGTGCCAATGGATCAGCTAGTGCCGTTACGTAAGCATTGCTGTGCCACTGGATCAGCTAGTGCCGTTACGTAAGCATTGCTGTGCCAATGGATCAGCTAATGCCGTTACGTAAGCATTGCTGTGCCAATGGATCAGCTAGTGCCGTTACGTAAGATGATATTATCGAAGTCTATTCTAATTTATTATCGATATGTATAAATCAATTTTACGAGTCTGAAGTGATTATAATTTAAAGTGCTACAGTTTTACCATCCAGTCCACGCAGTCATATACAAGGATCGTCACCGAAAAAAAGCAGAATATAAAGCAACCCGTTTACCATTTAACAAGAGACTCTGGAAAGAACTTACAATGCACATAAATTGTATGTATGTATAACTTGTCTTGTGCCTGTGTGTGTTTAAACCCATGACTGAAGTAAGGACCCTGTAAGTTGAGCTTGTGGTCAGCCCGAACACTCTCACTGCCTTCTTCAGTATGGGATGGCGTGTGAACGTCAGTGTATGTTGCGATAACAGAATTGAACCATAGTCAGATTTTGGCAACGGTAAACTAGAATTCAGGAAGCAACCTGGCTACAGAAGTTTCATTGGATTTCTCAGTTCACCCAGCCGAGCTTGGGATGGCACCTTGAAATAGGCCATGTTCGTATCCTCCCAGATCCTTATCTTTCCTTCTTATTTCCTTCGTTATCATCCGATTTGATTCTATATGAGCTGGCAAATGTAATAATAACAATTGAACAAATATCGGGCTGCAATTCACTTCTTGTAAAAACTACACGCACACAGGGAGACTACATAAAATAACACCTGTACAGTGCTGGAAACAAGAACTAGCCGCTGCAGCACTATAGACATAGGGCGAGTAACCCTGACAATTTTAAATTTTAAATTTTAAATTTTAAAATTTAGAGAAAATTTTTAAAAGATTTTAAAATTAGAACTAAAGATTTTATAAGTGCTAACGTGTGTAACAAAAATAATCTATAAACCAGACAGATATCAACGAAGTAGATGTTGATATTAACAACGAAAGGAACAGTGTGTTTTTAAATGTTACATTTTAAACTAAGTGCAGTGTGACAGCAACGTGAGTGTATGCACCTGATGATGGCAGTTTGAGGCCGAAGCGTGTAGTGTAAAGGTGAGCAAGATCAAGCATATATAATATATTGCTTGCACTTGGGACGGAGTTCCTATCATTTAACTACAAACGTAGTGAGTGCATTCAATCGAAGAAATGCTTAATACTACCCGCGAGCCTACAGATTTTCATGTCTGGTTTAGAATGACTCCTTAACCTACTTACAGCATTTTATGCCATATTGATGGAAGATTTTGTGTTTCGAAGTCCAATCTGCGTGGTGATGGGCACTTTCTTCTTTCTCCTTATTGCACTCTGAATTGACACAATGAAGATCATAAGTCTTCTCGGAAAGGATCTGTGGCTATTTTATTGTGTGACCGTAAAAAAAGGTAAAGCTATCCCTGTGATAGGCCATGGAGGCCCATATGATTGTGAGACGTTGAGGGTTCCATATTATCTAGACAATCGGCTCACAGATGACGGTGAGGTTGCCAGCCTTACGCGCCGGCCGCCCTTTACTCCAGGAAGGTTCCTGGTGCTCATTTCTATTAGAGGCTGAGTCGACCCCAGGGCCATAGTGCGGCTGGAAGGATTGGGTCAATTGAAAAAATCCACCTCATCGTGACTTGAACCCGCGATCTTCCGGCTTGTAGCATAGTGCCTCAACCAAGTATGCTACCGCATTCCCCCCTGTGTGGCTGTTCTGCCAGATAAAATCTAGTACTTAGGAACGGAAGTGGACTGAATTATTGCAGCTCCAGTAATATAAGTGCTAAAATAATATTTTGTTCGGAACAACTAGACTGCAACTACTTGACACATCTTGTAAAACGCGAAACCTGAATGGGTTGTCTCCCCAAATATCCCTTAATGCGTCTGCGAACAGATTCGCAACAATTCGGAGAATATTTCGAGCAGGAAAGTGCGAAGGATGGCCAAACTACGAATGAGGGGCTTCAAGAGGCACTTAGAACTCTCAGGCTAGTTGAGAGATGTGTACGTAAATACTTGAGCTGGTAATATTTGTAGCTCAGAGATCACGTGAGACATCTAGGACTAGATTAATTATAATATTATAAAAGATGTTAAAGAAACGGGCTTAAATATGTGGAAAGATTCACACTGTTTCGAATTGGGTTCAGTAGCACGTTCCTGTCAACCCGATACTGAACTTTCGAGTTCCATAAAAGGCAGGGAATTCTTTCACCAGCTCAGTTTTTTCAACTTCTCAAGGACTCGGCACATGGAGTTCGCTTGTTTTATTTTCAGCTAATGACTGTCGCGCTGCCTGTTGCACAGTGATGTGAATGCACCCAGGAGAACGCGTTTCGCTTCTTCTGTCCACATGTTTCATTTCCAATAATTGTGAAAACATTTCCATGGAACTTACTGTTGTTGGTAGAAGGTAAAATTGTTCGTGTATTTGTAAGTTTTGAGGTTTTCACGGCGATGACTATGAAGAGAGTCGTCTTCTGGGATCTGGCGCCGTGTATTCTTGGTTTTAACCGACGTTTCGGAGGAACATATCGCCTCCATCTTCAGGGTAGCTGCAATGCAGCTACAGCTATCTGTATTCGCACGCAACTCAACTACTCTGAAGATGGATGCGATATGTTCCTCCGAAATGTCGGTTAAAACCAAGAATACACGGCGCCAGATGCCAGAAGACGACTTTCTTCATGTTCGTGTATTTAATTAATAACCATATTTTGATAGCGTGAGGGTGAATGAGGGGTACAGCACCATATATTCTTAACATTGACACTAGGTGGAAATTATTGATGAGGTTCATGCTCCGGCCACTTCACTTTCGGGGAAGTATCCCCGATATCCGTTAGATACCAAGCTGGATAGACCTCGGTCTGGCTGTTGTGGAGAAGACAAAACTCTCTTGTCCCTGTCGGAAATTTAACCCTAATTCCCCCGTGTTCAAGGCCGTAATCCGGTCAGTATACCGACCGAGCTCTACCGGACGTCGTCAAAGCAATTTAATTCTGATCTGTGTCTAATGAACCACATCGGAGCATGCATTTAATCGCACTATTCTTCTAAGCAAAGATATCATCTAACAAACTGGCTACATTACATACACGTATAATAAAGCTCTCGTTTATATCAATTACTTATGTTTGATGAATATTTAGCTACGAATATGAGGAGCATTTATGCAGTTCATACACACATAAATCATCTGACTCGACCTACATGCAATGTAATACCTATAATATTGTAACGTGTTTTGAGATCTAATCTCGTCGGTCACGTGTGTAAGTCCAAATCCCACTTCTGACACCAATGTAACGTGTTTCGTTACTGAATACGCCGTAGAGATCGTTAATTGGTTTATTCAACAACATACAAGTAACGGCTACAATTAATTATTACACAGTTGCGGGGTTTCACACTTTATAACCCTAAGCGCATTAATCTGTTAACACTGTTGCGGGGTTTCACGATTTCTAACCCTATGCGCAAATCAGTTCACTCTGTCTTCAGTAGTAACACGTTTACAGTAGGGGAGCTTTGTATCACTGTATCACACGCTCCCAATTACACAAGTACACACACGTCCGGTTCTTCTTTCCGCGACGGCTGCTATACTTCAACTGTAGTCGGCTGACTGGACAACTGTTGATAACACACTCGCTCGTAGGCTTGCTCGGAACTATCTTCGGCGATGGCCACGTTACAACTCGACTCGGCGACTGTTACTTTAAAACTCACTCGCAGCCGCTGTGCGGCTCACTTATATAGCCGCAGTGCTTGCCTGTTGCGTAATTAGTGCCATGTCATCCTGTTACGTCTCCGCTGTTGACTCGCCTTGCATAGCTACCAGGTTGCGGGGGCTCGGCTAACTTCGGCTCCGCTCGTGACGTCACCGCGGGGAGAGTGGCGGGGTGATGACTCGCCTATTACGCGAGCGCTACGTTACGGCCACGTGCCGCTGGGGAGGTAGGTGTCCTTCGTTGCCAACATGTCACACTGCTCCCTCCTTAAGGCTGTTCGTCCCGAATAGCCTAACGGTGCATCCCCGTTCCTTTGCTTCGGAGGCTGTTCTTGCAGCATCTGTTCTCCGGCTGTTACAATATCAATATACAGTATTTGCAATATTGGATTTGTATATGCAATATGAATATCAAGACCAAGAAAACAGGAATATCTCAAAACAGTCATCTGGAAAACAGTCCTGTATGCATTCCACTGGAGTACACATATCACCTCTTGCTTTAGTTTCTATGGAAAGAAATATTGTGTCTGAAAAATGTGAAGGAAATTATTTTCATAAATGTTACACCTCTTTTACCTACAACAGTAATGAGACAAAACTGAACTCCTTGCACTATCTGAGGAAAAGTACATTTTCCGTCACGGTACGCATAGCGCATCAGTCTAGGTAAGAGGCATTTATTGTTAAATACATCCTCCAATGGAACAGAGACGGAGGAGTTTGGGCACACTAACAATTAAGTTCTCACAAAATAAGATGATGTCCTAGCTCGAGGGGAATTTTGTTTTAGAAATTGTCACCCTGTATTTTGTTTGTAAATACCGTTTAAACATACTAGCAGAGCGAGAGGGAAGCATCTCCTCTGACAACTTGAGTTATATCCCTAAACGCTTATTCATGAAATGTAATTTCTTGAACATTTTCGTTACAAAGAAGTTGTCTGCCTTCAGTTTCGTGATGATAATGCGAGTATAAATTTCCGAGGGAATATACAGAGATCTCTTTCATTTTAGTGACGTGATCTGAACGAAAGTTTCTACGCATTTTCTGAAGTCACGAAGCAGTAACAAAGGTGGCCATAGAAAAGAAATCTTCTTTATAGGTAAAGAAGGAAATAAAAGTTGATAATTGTTGGAAATCTCTAAGAGAAACTACCAGGTAAATTTTCACTTTCATTTAGCGGATCGCACATAATTTTACGTTTCACACCACTGTAAGATAACCTTATATCAAAGGCCACTGTGAACGATCCTAATTAACTATCGCATATTGACCGGGTAGAAATGTTTCACGCGGTTCACGGAACTGGACGATCACCGCCGGTTTCAAAAGAGAAAGCCCCAGAATTCTGCTAAACGTCAGCCGAATCTACCTAACATATTTACATTTATTTAAATTAGAGTTTAACCATTAGCCAACTATGGCCATGTAAGATTTGAGGTTTTCACGGCGGTGACTATGAAGAAAGCAGTCGTCTGGGATGTGACACCGTGTATATGTGGTGTTAACGGACATTTCGGAGGCACGTATCGCTTCCATCTTCAGGGTAGAAGGAAAAATATAAGAAATCCGCAAGCGAAGAGACCGTGACTGGTCTGCTTGTACCGGTTCTCACGGTCTCTTCGCTTGCGGATTTCTTATATTTTACCTTCTACCATGAAGATGGAGACGATACGTTCCTCCGAAACGTCGGTTAACACCACATATACACGGTGCCACATCCCAGAAGACTGCTTTCTTCAACTATGGCCATGTTTCCAAGTGGTCTGTTTCCTTCAGGTTTTGCAAACAAAAGTGTGTATGCATTTCTCACCTTCTATGTGCGTTCTACATATCATTAATAATATCGTATGCGGTGAAGACTAGAATTACTCTCTTCGTTATCTTCTCTATTATCCTGTTACTTCTCACGTCTGGCTTTCTTAGCGCCAGATATTATACACAGTTTTCACATGACTAATGCCTGTATGACGTTGCAGTGACATTAATATTTCGCAACCAACATATTTACGTGATTGAACTACAGTCATAACAACAAGCTCTTTTGAGAGTAAGAGAATAGGAGTATCCTAAGCATTGTCCTCCAATAGACTCTTCATACACGTCTCTGGGCTCCACACAGTAACTGACCCAGGTCTACTGACAAAATAGTAGCACTGAATTCTGAAGAGCCTTTATAGTTTTAGAGAGAAACAAGCGCAGGCTGGCTGCAAAAACGACTTTGCTGCTGGGACACAAAATAAATCGCAGCATTTTGCTTCTGAGCGAAAAATCAGATATCTCTGGCACACGTTGCTCTCCGCTCCGTTATTGCTATTAAAGCGTATTATAAGGCTCTGTTCCGTGGAAGTACCTGCAGACAGATATGGAGTCTAAACTGTTCTGTAGAACCATAGAGTCAATTATCGTGTAGCAATATATCAAAATAAATAGTTTGGCTGTGTTTGAAGTGTAATCCGGGCACGTTTCGCCGGGGGGGGATTACTGAATTTTTTCCTTATACTCTTAAGATGGAGAAGCACACACTTCATGACTCCATGGAATAAAAGGGAAATAGAACCATTTAAATTGGAAGAGAGATTGGTAAACCATATACAAAAAGAAGGTATATGATTAAAGAGAATGAGGAGTGAATGTCCCTAAATGCTAATCGACGCTTATCCGAAAATAAGATGGGATCTGAGAAGACCAAGAAAGTGACTGCGTCAGGTTGAAACAGACTTCTCGCCTGACATTTAAGGAACGAATACAATTAACCTGACTGTGCTATCTGTGACCACATACGTATTTGAATTTCAAGAGCACATACAGTGCTTTTTCTATAGGAACTCATTCCCTCGGATAGATTTCTTTTGTAAGTTACTGCACTCCATTTGCTCGCCTGTGGGCGGGAAAACTACGAGACACCTTCAGGTCAGCAATAAAACTACCGCTGATGTTATAGGTTAAACTTGTGTCCAAGTTTCTCACATCTGTCTGCACATAGTTAAACACTCGTATGAGACGTGATAGGTGAGACAGTAAAGTAACACTAGGGTCTCATCAACCGATGGTCTATTTCCTCCAGTGGAATGGATATTTCTTAACACCAGCACGTACAGACCATCTGGGGGACCAGCAGTTCGTACCGACAATAAAGCTGTCAATTCACTTTCGTCCAGAGCCGAGTTTAGGACTGGATGGAATGTTACCTCCATTCCCAATATATATTCATCTTGATTTAGTAAGGAAATTATATTAAACAGTGAGACTCGCGTAAAATAATTTGAACTTCATATGCCTAAGGCTATTACATAAAGGGAAAAGAAGGACAACAAATTGATATCGTAATAGGTTTTATAATTTGGAGGTAGAGATCAGAATGACAATTATGTAGTGGTAAAATATTTTCACAAATCGGCTGTAATTTCTCCATTACCTAATAAATTCCCTTTACTAAATCAATTGACTTTTGTGAATTGCTGACTATATTGAAAATACTGGCATTACAGATATAATTAAAGATGTGAAAACTTCCTAACTGATGGACCTGGGCACTATCATCTTCACCATCCTACATCTTACTCATTGTATAACACATTAACTGCAGATAAAATATTATATACCAGGCAAACATGAGGTGCTTTGAAGTACGTACTTAATTTTGTAATTTCCATTGCTTAAATTATCACACTAATGATAAGGTAAAGTTGTTCCTGTGCGTAACTAATTAAGCACGCCATGAAAACATATGGGCGAGTGGTTGTACAGATCTAAATTTCCTTGACCTCTTGTTGAGCTTCACATCCCGGCCGCTTTACCCCAGGAAAAGAGTCTCCGCTATAACAGAGCCGGTCTGGACGATTGGAGAATACAAAATTCTCGATCTTACCGGGACGGGAACTCCGACCCCTAGATCGTCCAGCCCGTAACCAGTCGCTATACCAACTGCGCTATCTCGGCTCCTCTGATGATAAGGCAATGTGACGAATCGCCAAAAAAGTGGTTCTAATAGCACGGTCGGCGGATAAAACATAGAATTTTCGAAATTGTCCTGCTTTCTTCTACACGGCAATTAATAATCAAAACTTTAACTAATGTCAAAGAGCTCTGCGTTTTTGAGAAGCTGACAGTTGTTTAGCAGGCAAAGATATTCCTTTCATTTTACTGAACTCGAAAGTTCACAGCTGAGTTCGTAAGCTGTCCTAGGCCAGATGCATTCGGTTCATACCATCATTCCTTCTTATTTCAGATAAACTTTAATATTATCCTTTCATCTAGGTCAAGGTCTCCTAAGTAGTCTCTTCACTTCAGTTTTCCTTACTGCATTTCTGAATGTTTTTCTTTAATTCTTCTGTGTGTGCCGCATACCCCGACAATCTGTTCCTCCTCGAAATGTTCTCTAATAATATTCGTGGAAGAGACGAAATTATGAAGTTCCTTGATGCGCGGTTTTCTCCATCCCACTGTAACTCCATCTACTTTAGACTCGAATATGCCCCACAGTATCTTGTTATTAAACCTCCTCTACATAATTAAATTCCACGTATTAATTTCTAATTTGCTTTCAGTTCTGTGTATCGTTACGTGAAATACAAGTTGAGATGTTCTAACATACGAACATTTAATCCTGTGTCGGCAGAATTCCGTCGCTCACATCAGAGTTCGTCCCTGAGCACGATTCTGAGATGGCTCCCTTCCCGCCCACATCCTCAGAATCCATCTCATTCTCGGGTTGTATAGTTGATGTTTTCCAAGATGTTTTTCTCAACAGAATTCGCTGTGCGCTCTCTTTTTTCTAAGCTCGTTTACAGTAATTCAGAGCCCGTACCAACCTCCATGACTTCAATATCGCAACAATGCTACGCGAGTTGTGTTATCGCGAAAGTCACTGTTGTGTACATTCTGAACTGTCCATTTGCTTCGCCCTTTTTATGTCTAAATATTTTATTTTTAAAGACCTGTAATTATATTCTTCCCTTAAAGTATTCAGTATTTCAGTATTAGAGGGAGTGGGTTTCCCCATGCACCGCGACTAGTAGTCTATTGTACGTCCCCCTTTAATTTCTACTGTCGCCATACCCTATCGGTACTGGTTCTCGCTATCAGCCACTTTCTGCCAGCGAGGTCGGCCCTCTTCTGGCAGTGGTACCCGATAACTTCCCCATCTACCGGAGGCATTGGAAACTACTTGGGCGGGAAACTTTTTGCCTAATTTTGCTCAGAGGTCTCCTAGAGACAAGAGGATCTTTTACGTGCCGTAAATCTACGACACAGGACCCACGGCTTAAAGTCCCTCCCGGAAGACTTGTTCCCTGAATTTTTCCGCCCTTAAAAATTCCACGACCTCCGCCGGGTTTGAACCCGCGTACCTTGAGTCATGAGGTGGGAACGTTACCCCTAGATTACGGAGGCTACTTTTCCCTTAAAACAAGAGACAAACTTACATTTCCATAAGAAAACGTAGCAATATTTATGTTTCATAGCATGTACGAGTGTATAAATTTACCCCCGTCATTCTTGGAAGAAAACCGAACTACACAGGTGCGAGCATCATGGAATTTTGAAGCTTTTTCCTGTCATTTCCTTATGCAGGTGTGAACACACACATCATTTATTGTCATTTATGTCACTTGCGAATCTAGAACTGCGAGTCTACGGTGGCTGAACACGAACATATGCCACTCATGAAGTCATAGAGTTGTGAAACATGGTGCGCAAAGAAGATACAAATTTGTCGCTTTTTGACTGCTGACACATTCACATGCACGTTAACAGATTCTGTATCTCACAGCCGAGGTTCGTCTGGTGCGCTGGAAATATCATTCAGTTCCACAAGACTGAATTATAGGGGCAGGCAGCATAATCATTCCATCTGGTATGGAGATATTTCAACCATCACAGTGCTTAAGTTACTGGATTTAATTTAGTTAAGTTTGATTTTTTGATCAAGTTCTTTGGTGACCATGTAAATATATCATGAACCTAACTATGCGACTTTGAAATGAGTCACTGGGGCATATTAAAATTATATTAACGACTTACACGTAATGTTATCATGTGTGAAACTGAATGCAAGAATGTTTGTGTTGCAACCGTTGATACACTGGAAGGAGTAGACACATAGAGTGCGGGATTGAATATATTTAGGGACACGAATTGGAAAAGTTACTGGAAATAAATTAAGTTATGGTCTACAGACGACTATGTGAAATACATGTAGATGCTTATACTGGAATGGTACGGTACTTATAAAAAGGTGCAAACTAAGAAGTAATAAGGGCTTTTAGCTATAATTGCAGTTCATGTAGGAAATCAAATGGGAGAAATTAACTTTTATTCCCTACTCAGCAGCCTGAAACCAATTTCGTGCTCCTAAAAGGAAACTGTCGACACGTATCGAGGTAACATTGAATGAGATCGACCCCTTTCTTCAGACTTCCAATTAGCATCTTACAACGTTCAAACCGAAAAGTAATTTTTACCTTACACAAAGGATGCATTAATTAATTAGAACATGTCAAAGAATGGGAAGACATTTTGAAAAAACAGAAGAAGATATTCAATAACTAATTTAAGGAAATGACAGGAAGATGAACGTCAAAGAACACATACTACTCTTTCCAAATTCAGCCTGTTTTTCTGTGTCACAAGTTACGTACATAGGGTTCTCTACAGAATTTGTGTTAGAAGTTAATATGCTCTCCATTTCGCTATAAATTGCATAAGCATGACTGGTTAATTTTTCCTGCGTTTGCGGCAGAACAAAAGGGACTAATCCCCATGCTTCTTCTTAGGGCGTAATATTTAAAATTGCAGACAGATATGTCTATTTGTTTCTCTGAGGCATGTAAGCTCTCTCATACCATGTTCTCAACTACATTTCTGATGATTCAAAACAATATGTAAATATAGTATACACTATATAAATACCCACATGTACATGTATATATATATATATCAGATGAGAAGAATAATTTAACTATAACTATTAAAGAATTTTCAATATATCGAATAACTGTTCTCGGATAGCTGCATTTTCTCATGTTAATGAAGTAAGCTAATGAAGTAAGTAAAAACCAGTTCTTTGTAGATTTTTCTGTCTGTGTTGTCAGAATTGATATAAAAATCCTCCCTGATGATGGAACTATAGCAGGTAGCCGAAACATTGATCTTTGACTCGGCTGATCTCTGAGAAGGTTATATTTATTCGCTGCGAAAGCTTGAAATCGTATACAGTTTCTCACCCAGTAACACTAACAGCGCCGTGCCGCTGGTTTAGCTGGGGGCTGGAGAATTTCCCTTCGATATATTGGTTGCTGGTATCCTAGTGCGCATGTGCCCCCCTCTTTCTCATCTTTCTCCCTTCCACTCCCCTCTATTTCCGTCGAAGTTCAGGGGCCGTGTCTCTCAAAGTCACTGCCGTCTTGGGCCCATCTCCCGGAGGTTGTTTAAAATTCGTTTTACTTCATTCAAAAATCAATTCGGTCGTTGTTTCTATCTCCAGATCAGGGGACTCCGGTCTCTATGTGGTCTGTGAAAGTAAATTGTTTCCTGTTTCGAATTTAATTCTTCTGCCTAGAGTGGGCAGACCTCGTACGGACAGTAACAGGGATTTCATATTGCTTCTTTCGTGTTCCTGCAGCTTGATTTTATCTCTACTCGAGATGAGTAATTTGATTTGTATTCTGGGTTATCCTGTATATACGGGGGAGACGCAGTAGAATAAAAACCGCAAACCATGTGATATTCTAACGAGGAAAAACCGTTTATTTCCCGACATATCCTCCACCAACATTGATACACTTGTCTTATCGCTTTATCAGTGCGTCGAAACACGCGGTACTGATGTCTTTTAACTGTTCTCTTAGCGATATGCTCACCTCTATTTCAACATCGTCATCAGAGAAATTTTTGACATCCAGTTTCGAACCGCTTTACGCAACAACCACTTCTCACCGTAAGCAGGAAAAAGATCTTTATGAATATCCTTTGCATTGAGCCTTTGTGCCCACAAAAACGCACAACAGAATGATGCTTTTCGGTATCATACACTTCAAGCACGGTGCCATTTTGAATACTGAAACCAGCCGCTGAACATGCGCATGCGTGTCTGCTACACAGAGTATCATGAAGTTGGGCTGTGCTGCTACCTAGTGATACATATAGAAAAACTATTACTTCCATTACAGCTGTTTTACTTGCATTTTTGATCTAATCACTGACTCTCCCTCATACATCTGCATTATATTAACATTTTCTTCCTTTTGTACTGTTTAGTTTGCAACCCCCCCCCCCAACTTTGCATTGTGTCCCAGCGGCATTCTCCCGGAAAAGCAGATAAGTGGTGGTGATGCAGAACCAGGAAAAAAGTAATCCTGAGGGCAAATTTCGGGATTTTATAGAGTACTTTATAGGCCCAATGTTTACTTATTGTTTATCTAAATACTGTAACATATATTTTCATCATATCCTTAAGCGTATAACATTGCAAATGTCTCTGTAACAACGATCAGTTTAACGACTTCATTTGTTTAACTTTTGACAGCTGAATCCCAGTTACCATTGAATTGCGAAATGTTTAAATCTTGGATAACGCATGAGTGCCGAATCACAGTAAGTCCCACTATCTTTGTAGCAGAACTCAAATTGTCGGAATTATTTAGAAGCTCAAAACGCTTCTGTTCATTTTCTTCAGCAACAGACAGAAACAACACAGTGAAGAGGTGGACAGTCCGATATACTGCATTATATTTCAATTTTAAAATTTATTGAGAAGCTCTTCAGTCCATCTTGTCAGGAAATATATTTCTTTTAGTCTTCTGAAATACTAACCATGTTGTTTAATTGTTACGAATAAAAGTTGTACATTTGCAGAAGATCTATGTTTTACGAGGGGCACGCGGTAGCGTAGTTTATTGAGGCACTATGCTACAAGCCGGAAGGTCGTGGGTTCAAATCCCGATGAGGACATTGGATTTTTTTT